>NW_011500037.1:257607-348094 GCF_000495115.2 Populus euphratica | reverse complement strand
TGTCGTTGTAATTTGTTGTTCTTCCCCGATTAATTACGATTAAGAATGAGGTTTATATATGCAATGTACCTGAGAAGTTAATATTTGTGTTCCAAAGCAATCTTTTCTTCTCTCTTTTCCCCTATAATCAGTTGTTTTCAGAATCCATGTACCTACACGATACCATTCAAGTTCTTCAAAGTCCAGAGTTTTTGTCACGCACCTTGAAAAATAAATATTTTTTCCCGAACAGCAATAATTTTATTTAAGCATCGATAAATTTATCCTTCGATTATTAGTTTATAGAAGCTTTTACTAAACTTTAAGACTCCACCTCCACCTCCACTCCTAATAAAACATAATTTGAAGTATACATGCAAAATAAATTTTAACAAAGTTTATTTACACATACGAGTGTTTTCGAAATATTTAAATTCTCTACATAGATGAGCTAAGCTATTATACCTGCATCAACATTACTAGCCTTATGAACAACACCTACCAAATCAGCTCCAATAAAACCCGGTGTAACTCACATAATTGCACAAGATCATGAGAATCATCAATTTCCCATTTCTAACTCATTCCCTTCATTATGATTAGTACAAGTCTAACAACAGGTACAGATTCAAAACCTAAAATACCGAAATTAACTTATAAAATTTATAGCACCAAGGAAAACAAGACTAGTCATCATACAATATGTCAATTATACACAGATACATTGTGTATCAGTATCACACACAATAAGAGGTGTTGCAAACCAGTCACTAAACTTGATGACCCACGATAGGCACTACAGCCTACAAAAGCACCTGATAAGAAAACTCACTTCATTTTTCTATGTTGAGAGCTTCCACGCATAAACCGGCATATGGCTTCATCATCAGATTCCAGATCCAATAACATCTGAAATGTAGACGAATCCGCAGAAAATCTTTTACCAACCATTTCATCAATAAGTTGTACGGCAGTAGATGAGTCCTGATTTTTAAGAAATCCTTGAATGATAACATTATAAGAGCAACTGTCTGGCAAGAAGCCATCATCTTCCATTTTTCTAAACAATTTGTATGCTTCATCTGACAGCCCTTCTTTAAGAAGTCCCCAGATCAAGACATTGTATGTTCGTACAGTAGGTTGTATTCCATCCGTAGCTAGCTTGGAAAATAGTTCCTTTGCAACTTCAAGCTTCCCAGCAATAAACATGCCCTGAATAAGAATATTATAAATGACGATATTAGGTTTGATTTTCCTCTCTTTCATTTCCATGAGCAATTGTAATGCCTCATCTAAATCTCCATGTTTGCAGCAGCCATCTAGCAAAATTGAGTAAGTCATCAAATCTGGAAGAAGGCTTGAAGAGCACATCTCCTTGAAGAGATTTAGAGCTTCCTGAGGTCTCCCTACTTGGCAGAGACCTTGCATAACAGTGCTGTAAGTAACAGTATTAGGAGTCAATTCTTTTTCAGACATTTCAAAAAGTAATCTTTTTGCCTCGTCCAGCCTTCTTCTCTTGCAATATCCATTGATCAAGACGCTGTAACTATGTACATCAGGTGCGCAACCCTTGCCAACCATGATGTCGAGCACTTTTCTGGCCTCATCCATTTGGTTCTGTAAACAATACCCATCCATCAAGGCAGTGTAGGTGTAAACATCTGGCTCGACACCTTTTTCAGTCATCGTTTCGAAGACGCACCGAGCTTCTGAAACCATCCCTTCCTTGCAGAGTCCATCAACCAGAATAGTGAACGTCACTGTATTTGGCATTACACCCCCACCAACCATTTCTTTGAACAATCTAGTAGCTTCATTCAGTTGTCCTAAATTGCAAAAACCATGGAGTATGGAGCTGTAAGTAACGACATCTGGTGGAATATCCCGATCCACCATTTTAGATAAGAACTCCAAGGCCTCGTTAACTAGCCTATCTTTGCAAAGGCTGTCTATGATTGTACTATATGTCACCACATCTGGCTTGCATCCATTTTGTTCCATCTTCTTCAACACGTGAACAGCCATATTTGTGTTGCCACTTTTGCACAAACCATTGATTACTGTATTATAGCTAATTACATTGGGCTCATGCCCTCTCCGTACCATCTCATTAAACAATCCTACTGCCTCTTTAATCTCCCCCTCATTGCAGAGCCCATTAATGAGTGTATTGAATGTGATAGCATCAGGTTGAATACCTAGTTTGAATATCTTAGCCAAGACAGAGACAGCAGAATCAACATGGTTCAAGCGACAAAGGCAGGTAATCAATATATTTAGAGAATAAACATTGTGGGTAACTCCAAACAAATCCATCTGACTGCACAAAGAGACAACAGAGGAATACTGTTTCTTTTTGGCAATGGACCCTAAGAATTTGCCAAATTCCACAACAGAAGGCTTAGGATTCCTGCGGACCATGCGATAGAATGAAGTCAAGGCATCATCAATACTAATGTCATTGCTAGTATTACTAACAAACCCACAACGTTTTTGAGGCAAAGAAGGTTTCTTAGTACAAGCAGAAGTGGTGACGTGGTGATGATTGAAGAATGAGAAAGAAGGGAAATTAGGAGGCAAAGGAAAGATACCCATTTTCACATGTTGAAGAAGAAGCCGAATAGCAGAAGAAGAAGCCGTAGCTCTAAAAGCGCCTTTCCGCATGAACATCATCATTGTTTGATTAAAAAGCTGCCGGTCTCTCTCCCACTCTCGCTGTTCCTTTGCCTCCTTTGAAAGCTGGAGATGGCAGTCAACTGCCGTCTTCTTTCTATTTGAAGGCCGAAATAATGGAATTCGATATCAATAAATAGTCGGACCGCCCCAATTTGCATATGAGAAAAATCTCGAGTAGCCCTGTATTTTCCCTTGAAAAACTTTGCCTTCAACATGAAATAAAAAAAATTAAATCTGAAAAACAGTTAAGAGACCAATATAATACTAATATATTATAGATCAAACTTTAATTCTTCTGATCTAACTTGAAGACATGAATTATAGGTCAGGTGGTATTAGTATTTTGTTGTAAAGGTATTTTTTAAAAATTTTATTTTTTTAGTTTAAATTTTTTTTATATGTGTTTTTGAATTGCTTTGATACTTAAATATTAAAAATAAATTAAAAATAAAAAAAATTATTATTTTAATATATTTTTAACAAAAAAATATTTTAAAAAAACATTAAACAAATACTAAATTCTCTCCTCACATATAAAACAAAATGCATCCAAGGCTTTGTTGGTTTATATATAATTGAAAAGTATTCTTGTAAAAATTTGAATTTTTTTTCTTTAAATTTTTTGGTGTGTTAAAAATAAATTTTAAAAATAAGAAATATTATTATTTTGATTTATATTTAAATAATAGAGCTTCTGGTCAAAGCATTTTACTGTTGATACAGAATCACTCAGTGACTGTCACCTTCTATATATTGATATACCATGTAGATGAGAATAAATAAATCTCTTCTAGCTGATATCTGGGGATTTTATGACTTGACTAAAACATATGAAATAAATCAACCAATATGGATTTCTTTTCTAATAAGAAGGACTAATTTATTATTTCTCAAGAATTAAGAAGGACTAAATCTATCACCAATTGTCAATTTGGAGCATCCTTTATCCTTCAAAACCCACTGAATTAAAATTACATGGCATTTCAAGGCATTCCCTTGATAAGAATAAAATGTGCAAAATGTCAGCAATGTTGGCTAAAACACCATAACCATAGCTACCTATGAGAATTGATAACAATGAAACATGAAATGGTAACTGTCAAAAACATGCAGCATAAAGACAAGAGTGAAATTACAATATAAAGGAGGATAAAGATACCTCTGGTTCCATGATGTCCTCAAATTGAGGAGGGACCCTGATGGAAAAACCATCACCATAGAACTGAAACCAAGATTTTGTATTGGCAATGGTGGAAAGAACAGACTTTGAAGGTG
The DNA here is from genome assembly GCF_000495115.2 of Populus euphratica. Taxonomy (NCBI): domain Eukaryota; kingdom Viridiplantae; phylum Streptophyta; class Magnoliopsida; order Malpighiales; family Salicaceae; genus Populus; species Populus euphratica. The sequence goes on along the minus strand of NW_011500037.1, from coordinate 344,164 downwards.
AGGAAGATTCAGCTAAGGATTGTGCAAGAGGGCTTTGAGTGGTTAAGGAAGTGACACAAAGTGAAGTAGTTTTGAAGATGAACTGTCTCTTGGTGATGGTGTTGAGGAGGGCAGTGGCTAGAGGGTTAGGTTTTTGGCCAATGGGTTCTGGGTTTAGAGGGTGGTGGTGAGGAAACAGGGAGAGGAGAATGGCCATGAGATAGTGGGGTTGGATTCAATGGTAGTTAAAAAAAAAAAAAAAAAGATCTTTTTTTTTTTTAATTACTTAACTAAATTATGTTTTAACTGTACGAGCACTGGGTTGAAAATATTATCCTTCCAACTCTTGCTTTGTCTTCCACCCAACGAGAGCAGGTTAGTTTATTAACATGTAGATTTAAAATGTAATTTGTGCCAAGTTTTATAGTTAATAGTTTATTTAATTAAAATTTATTAATAAAATAAATTAATTTATGACTTGGTTAATTTAATTAAAAATTTATATGGGATTTGATTTAGTAATTTTAATATAATATTATTTTATTTTAAATTGATTTGGGTTAATTTAAATTAATTTGTTTAATATATAAATTGAGATATTAATTTATTAAGTTAACTCAAATTAATTAAAACTAAAAATTATTTTATAAAAAAATAAATAATTAATCATTTAACTTACCAAATCAATAAAGTAAATTAACTTAACCAGGTATATCTTAATTGATAAAATTTTAAATTTATTTTTTAAATTAATAATTTAAATTATATAAATCTTTAAATTATTAAAAATTTATATAATTATTAATTTTAAAATTCATAAAATTAATTAAAATACATTCCAACTAATCACAACATCACATTAATTAAAAAATAAATCAACTTCAAGTCTGTACGTACTAAAGTGTCCTCGTAGTTTTTTCCATGGTCGAGAGACGTTATCCATTTCAGATTACAGCCAGCCAGCAAATCCGAAACAAAACAAATCCAAACCACGCAATTTCCTGAACCAAAGAGAGACCAGAAAATGATGTAGAAAACATAATATCTACCTCTGTGTGTCCACCATTTCTGCTTTCAGTTCGGTTGCTCTCTCACTCTCTTTGCCATGGAAACCTTACTTTCTTCTCACACTCCATCTCCTCTCCTCAACCCAAAACCTTCCTCTTCAAAATCCCATCTGCTACCTTCACTTCAAACAAAACCAGACTCGCTCTCTTTCATCCCCAAAACCATCACTTCTAGCCTCAAAAAGCACTCCTTTGAGTCTTTTTCAGTACCCAATAGCTGGTTCATTCATGCCCAACAGGGCCTAGCAGCACTAGCCCTTTCTTTGGCACTCAACTTTAGCCCACTGTTGTACACTGGCAATGCTCAAGCATCTGAATTTGATGTGCTATATGAAGGGCCACCAAAAGAGTCATATATATTTGATGATGCTGGTGTGCTTAGCAGAGTGACTAAGTCTGATCTTAAGCAGCTGTTATCTGATTTGGAATCAAGGAAGAACTTCAAGATCAATTTCGTCACTGTTAGAAAGCTTACTGTAAATCTTTCTGCATCCCTTCCTCGTTGATTTGTACGTGTTGTTAGCCTAGGATAATATGGATCAATATTTACTCTTTCGAAGCAAGCTTTGATTATTTGAAGGAATGGAACTGCATGTAAGCTGACTCAATGGACATTAGATGCATAGAATTGAATCAAGATTATATTTGGTTGCAGAGCAAAGCTGATGCTTTTGAGTATGCTGACCAAGTTCTGGAGAAATGGTATCCCTCAATTGAAGACGGCAACAACAAGGGAATTGTTGTGCTTGTGACCAGCCAAAAGGAAGGGGCAATTACAGGGGGCCCGGCGTTTGTCCAAGCAGTTGGAGAAAATGTTCTTGATGCCACTGTGTCAGAGAACCTACCTGGTAAACTATGCACTTCTCAATCTTCAAGTTGGTAGTTATCTTTCCAATATTTCCTTATTTCATTGCGTTACATCACTTAACGAAGTACATGTATAATTTGAACCTTAAGATATGGTTTATATTATTTTTCAGTTCATAATTCAACACAATCTCACATTTTTCCCTCATAAAATCCAAGAAAGTGAAAACTTCCAACAATCTTATCAGTAATTGACCTTAAGAATATTGATTTTCTGCGGATTCAAAAGGCTCTAGGCCTCAGGCTATCATGTATCAGTCGCTGCAAAAAAGCTACCGAGGTTTAGGAATGTTTAGTAGGAGTTCTTGAATCTTGAGGTCCAATTAAATCCTGAAACTCCAACATTGTACCATTTGATCTCAGGATAAGCCCTAGAGTACTAAATTCATTCTGTGTCCTATGCTCACCTAATCAGCATCCACTGTTATGGTAGAATAGTTCCATTTTGCTACAATGAAATTTATTTTTATCAAGATCACAAATTCCTAGTATTTGCACACGATACAATTATCGAACTAACTCAGATGTCATTAATCTTAGAAACAAGGCTAAGTTACTTGTGCTAGCTCAAGTTGCAAATCTCATGAAGCTCAGATGTCATTAATCTTAGAAATGAGGCTGATTAAGCTACCTGTGCCTGCCCAAGTTGCAACTCTCATAAAACTCAAATGTCATCTATCTTAGAGCTAAGGTTATAAGCAGAAGATTTCTTGTCCATTTTTCATTTTACATCGTGATCATAAGAACTTCAACAGTTAAGATGGAGCAGTGAAGGTGATTACTGTGGTTTTCAATTGCAGTCTTGGCGACAGAAGAAAAGTACAATGAAGCAATTTATAGCAGTGCTAAGAGGTTAGTAGCCGCTATTGATGGGCTTCCAGATCCTGGTGGTCCAAGGGCTAATGAAAATAAACGAGAATCCAACTTTAAAAGCAGGGAAGAGACAGACGAGAAGAGGGGACAATTCACTCTAGTGGTTGGAGGTCTCTTGGTGATTGCCTTTGTTGTTCCTATGGCACAATACTATGCTTATGTTTCAAAGAAATAAATCATAACCCTGTTGCTAGACCTGTTTCTCAAATTATTTCCACCAGGTTTCGATAAAACCTGGTGGCACATAGTTGTACAAATGTTTGTAATGTTTTCGACGAGAACCTTGCAACCTGAGGCTACGTACATATTTTTGGTTTATGTTCATGGGAGGTGTATTAGAACCATGGTATCATCGTATTCTCACGGTATCATATCATTGTTCTGATACTATTCTAAGATGAAACCTGTGAGAAAGTAGGGTTTTGTTGTTGCAGTCTAGGGTTTTGTTGTTGCAGTCTGCAACATCAAGCTTTTATAGCTAAGAATTAGATCATGGAGCACTAATCAGAAATTTTTAATATTCTTAGCACGATGAAAAAAGCATTAATAGAATAATTACAGAATAGTAAGCAAATTAGCTCCTCAGAACTGGAGATTGAGAAGGAAAGGCATTTTATCAGCAAAAGGCGGATCCGAAAATTTTCCAGTGAGTATTTGTGATGAAATATACTGATTGGCTGCCTCTGAATAGTGAATTCCATCCCAATTCACATACTCAGTGCTATCATTGCATGTTTGGGCTGTGGCACTGGTTCCATCCAAAACTTTTGTTTGCCCACAGACAATCCTTCTGTCATAGTTCAGAGGTGGTCCTCCATAGCCACAGCATGCCATTATGGGTTGCTCAAATCCTGCAAATTTATATCCACTCAAAATCAAATATCTTTCCTTTCCTCATACTTCTCCATTTCTTTGGATAAGAAGATGATGAAAGTTTGAAAACGATTAAACAAAATCTCATATTAAAGAGAACTGAGGCATACTAACCGTATCGAGAATAATTAGCAATGAGGTTGGATTTTATTGTGTAGATATCAACATATGTGATATTTGAATCAGAATGTTGGTCTTGTAGCTTTTTTGTGAGAGCATGAAGCTGAAGATTGAAAAGTTTAGCAGCTTGATTATGCCCACTTACACATCCTAGTTCATCAAGCTTTGATGGATCAGTTCCGAATTTCGCAACATTCTGAGTCAAGCATCCAAGAGGACCTGTGTTGTGGATCCAAAAATTCCTAGCTCCTTGATCATATAGTTTCTAGTGCAAGAAAACCAATCAATCAATGAAGCAGATTTTCGTGTTTTCTTCCTTCTGAAGAAAGGTTACTGTCAAAAAATCAAAAGAAAAGGAAAGGACAGAACTATAAGCTAACCTTGATTCCAGTTTCAAATTCGACCAAAATGTTTGGGGTTGAAGCAACAATTTGATCGAATGTTTTTGAATAAAATGCACCAGCAAGATCATTCTGGCCTATATCGAACATATATAGCCCCTTCTCAAAATAATTTTCTGCTGGGATGTATTTATTAAATTTCTTGCCTGTGGAAAAGTTTAAAACATGAAAAATCTATGAATGGTTCTTACACTTCTTACAATACTTCAGACATTAACTTTCTAGGTTTTATCAAACTGAATCCATGCCACTTTCAATCAAGTTTTCCTCAACAATGGCTTGCAATAAGAGAGTGAACCACGCACATACATACCTTTGGCCAGCAGTTCAAGAACCCGAGCTTTGAATCGTAGAAACTGATTCACTTGAACTCCGAAGGAAAATGGGCTCACAGATGTTGCAGTTGCTGGAAGTATAGTTGATCCTGCAGCTGCAAAGTTGCATCCTTTACGAAAATTCGGCACCCCAACTGACTCCAAATATGCATTTAGGAAGGGCAGCTCCATTGCATCCACTGAAAACCACACCCAAATGAATAAAAAAACTATGCAACACTTTATACTTGAAAACAGAGGAAACAGGGCATATGAACATGAAAGAAAACGGCAGAAAGGAAGATTTCAGATTCACAACTTCTAAATGCACTGCTGATTCCATTAAATCTTGCCATAAACAGCAAGCAACTCCATAATCTCATTAAAAAAAGATAGGGATTGAGCATAAAAGTAACATTACAGTATATAAACAAGGCAAAAAAAACATTTTTTCATACTAAAAACATGGAATAAAGGGGAGTACGGAGGAGAAAAACAGAAGAAAGAGCAGAGGAAACAGGGGGACGCAGAGCATAAAAACAGAGCTGACATGATCAAGAACTAAAAAGCATGAAATCGTCAATGGAAGTGGGAGACTTACTGAGGAAATCAATAATGAGACGGCCATCACAGTATCTCCCAGATGGTATCTGGAAGTGAATTTCCCCATAAGGTGGTCTAATGCTTTCAATGCCGGCCGCCACCAGGTTGCCAGTGTCAGAATTCGAGTCACCAAAGTTGAAAACAGCAGGAAACTTGAAGTGTATGGATTGTGTTAGTGGCAGGAAGATGGACACTAAGGTGAGAAAAATGGGGATACAGTTCCTGGATGCCATTGGAAGGGGAGAGCTATGTCGGGTGATGAGATGTGTTCCTTGATGAAAGAAAAAGACGAGGAACATAAAGCTTTCACTTTAAATATTAGTCACCAACCATAAAGAAATAAATAAATAAAATTGATGGTGGGGCCATTGGGTGCAATTGAAGAATCCTAGAAGTTATTTGAAAGGGACACCCGAGAGGAAAAGGAAAAATCAATCTTCCTGTTTGGATGTGTGATTGAGCATTGCTTTGCCTGAGGGTATGAAATTAAATATAGCAATATCACTTTAAGGGTTTTGATTTGATAGACACTCTGTTGTTGGTTTGCTTGGTCAGTTCAGGTTTGTTTCAAAATGATATTATTTTATTTTTTTAATGAAAATAAATTGTTGTAGATAAAAATTAAAATACTTAAACGATATTATTTTAAATAAAAATAAAAAACAAATCCTTATACTTGACCTGATCGGTCCTATCCTACCAAGATTCAATAAGGTCTTTTGAGTCATGAATCATCAATTTATATAAGTTTGATTGGTCAATATTTACTCCAGGAAAAGAAAAGAAAAGAAACCCTAGTTCGAACCAAGTTTGCATGCAATAACCCAAGCATATTACCATGTCGACATGGTGTGCGAACCGGTTTAATAACTATTAGCGATATAGCATAAGTAGAGTAGCTATTGTAAAGTGTAAACAAAATCATTTTGCATGCAATAAAAGTGGCAAAGTTTGGCAAGGTTAGAGGTAGAAACTTTACTTAGAAAATCAACAGTGAGACGGCCATCACAGAACCTTCCTGTGGGAGTTTTGAAGTAAGTTTGTCCATTAGGTGGGGCAAGTAGGAACCCTAGGCCAGCAGCAAGGTCACCTGTGTCAGAGTTCGAATCACCAAAATTGAAAACTGCAGGGTAATTGAAATCAATTGAGTTTATAGTGGATGATAGGATGGATAATAGGGTGAGAATTTGCAGAGCAATGTCTCTGGCAGCCATGATCATCAGCTGCTAATTTCCAATCCTAAGAGTGCAAGGAGGAGTGCGACGATTAGAGAAGTTTGGTGCTTTTCATGGACATTGGGAATGCTTGCTTGGAGTTATGGAAAGGCAAGGTGAGAGCCCCATTTGCCCCAGAAGCCAAGTTTTTTCCTTCTTTTTCTTGATTGTATTGCGTACCTGGAATTGTTGTTTCCTTACCTCACTATTTTACTCCATTGTTTTTCGTGGGTGCACGCGGAAGACGACGACTAGCACCATTACGCACATCACCCCAAGACTCAAGAGTCCGAATTAATCTCATAGATCTTTAGACTAACTACACAAATTGGTAGTAGTGATTGTCATGCCGGAGATTTTGAAGAAGTTGAGATGTCAGATGCAGAGTTAATGGCATTGAACAATTTTAATATGATAAATCAATGCAGGAATGGTAGGAAATAGTTGTTTGAGCCGCCATTTAGTAACGCGTCTAAACAACGTTCTGTAATGTTTTAAAGATTAAAAAATTTATATACAGTGAAATTAAAAATATTTATAAAAAATAAATAAATTTGGACAAACATTATAAATATTGTCAAATTTTAAAAAGTTTACAAACCTATGAAACCGAATCTAGGTCTCATAAAAGAAAAAAATGGAATTTAATTCAAGCTATTCTTTTAGATCTATTTTTCATATTATGTTACTGAGTGATCCTATTAAAAACAAACTCAAAAAAATAAAAATGTAAGATTTTTAATTAAATAAATATTAAGAGATAAAATTTAAAAAAATTATAAAAAAAATAACAATTAAAAGAATTAAAAATAAATTCAATATAAAAATTACATGTTTAGAGAAAAATCAAATAAAATTAAATGTTTATGGATGAAATTGTAAAAAGAAAATCCATTAAGAAAATAATTACAAATTACAATTAAAAGAATTAAGACCACATTTAACATGAAAATCAAATGAAAATAAATGCACATGGGTGGAATTAAAAAGGAACAAATCAATAATAAAATGATTCAAAATATCACAAATAAAAATTAGAAAAATGATAATCAAATTTGAAAAAAATATCAAATAACATGGGATGAAATCAAAATTAAAATAAAATTATACATAAATTATACAAAAAAATGGGTGAATTTAAAAAAATAAATTGAAGAACTTACATAAATTTTTGTATGGCTAGCACATAATTTTAAAAAAATAAATAAATAATTTTGGATCAAACCACTTCACACATGCCAAGCAAAAAGAAATAAGATACCAAAATAAATTAAATAATACAGTGGTTAAAATCACTTCAGCCAGTCGCATGCATGACTAAAAGGAGTAGAGAGTACTCATCAACAATTTTTTGATTTTTTTGTGCATAAACAAAAGATATCCTTAAAATTAAACTATAACCCCAATGAAATTATAGTCAAACCCGTAAAGCCAAAGCTAAAGAAATTGATTTGTAAAGCTAATGTGGTTATCTAGCAACTTTATAGAATATAAAAATACAAAAATATTTTTTTTATAGAAGACACTGAATTATTTTATTTAAGGTTTATATTAATAATCTTACTATGCATTAAAAAAACATAATTACCAAAATAACTCCATAATCCTTAAATAATATTTATATTATAGTTAAAAAATCACTTTGTCCCCCAAATAAAAATAAAAAATAAAATAATCAAGAGAGAAAATAGTTGGTATATTACTGTAATGAATAGAAATCCGTGTCCTGTGATACAGAAATATTGCCAAGGAATTAGTTTTGTGGATATTGTTTTTTCGAATAATCAGAATTTACCTTTTATATAAGATTTTCAGCCCTAGCTATTTGGACTAGGCTTGTGGGCCGTGTGTGAACCTTAGTGTTTAATTCAAAATTTTATTTGAGTGACGTATCCAAATGCTTTTCATTCGCATTTTAGTAATGTGAATAAATAAGGTCAGACTCTGGAAACTCGTGCTTTGTTAGAAACAAAGGGGTTATATGATTTGAAGGTGGATCATCAAATTATCAGCAAATTTACCGTCCGTCTACATTAACTACTCTTGTATGTCCTAAAAAAATAAAAAAATCCAGAGTTCTTTATAATCTGCGATCTACTTCCTCGGATAATACCCTGTCCTGGAAAATCGAATCTCGCTGCTTCCTTGAAATAGATATGCCCTGAACCATAGATGAAGGAGCATGTTTACCTGATCGTCAGCATAACCATACGCAGCTAAATAAGAAAAGGCTAAATGACTCAAAATTACTGGATAAATTTAGCTTCTAAACTTTTTTTTTTATTTGAGTACCATGAACTTTTCTTTATATATATAAAATAGACCTCTTTCCAGGTTTTTGCACCCGAGGAATTTTTTAAGAGGGCCACTTTTTTTTCAGGAGGGGCCGAAACTTAAATTTTAATAGTTTTGGCCCTAAAATTTAAAATTATTATTGGGGAACAATATCGATGTTTTTATTTTTTGGCTTGGCCCCTGCCTCCACCCCTTATCAGTACCTCCGATCATTTTAAAATCACTTCTCGTGAGACACATGTCCTATTTTTAAATTATTTTTTTCTTTTTTTACTAAAGTAAAAACATTTATGATGTGCTAAATCATGAGTCTTCTTCAACAAACCAATGCCATGCAGAACAAGCTATAACCAAAACTGTAATAACTTCAGAAAGAAACATGCTTATTCGTATCAGTAACCAAAAAACTACAGCACAGACACAAAAGAGAGTGGCAAATCAATCATACATTTTGGATGGATCAGAAACTATCGTATTTTATATCTTTACAGTACAGGGTTTCTTTGATACCGTCCTTTCTATGTTTAAGTAGATGCCATATATTATAAAGCCGAAGTTCATATGTGAATTGCAGCATTTGGCAGAATCAGAAACTATCATGTACAAGTTTCCCATGATAGAGTGACATACCCTTGATATTGCACTAACCAGCGCCGAATTAGCCACATGGTTTCAACTCGGCATCTTGAGAGGGCAGAATGACCCAGCCCACGAAAATAAGAAGCTGATAATTCCTGAAATCTTAAGCAGAACTCCAGCATTATCTTCAGTCTTCTTGCGCATGGCGTCCAACCTTTCTGCATCTGCTAGTCTGGCCTTAAGATCCTTATTCTCTCTCTTAAGCTGCAAAGTAAGATCACTCAACACTTACTATATATAACAATTTCATGTGTACGTGAGAGAGTACTGCAAAACTCAGTCTCGTTATCTGAAAAGCTTAAATAAGGATGGGGTCATATTTTTTGGAGCCATGTCGAGGATGAATGCTAAATATGATTTAGTCCCTCAAAGTGCAGTTGTGAACTGCTTTCAGAGACAGAAACGGTAAACTTGCTTGGTTTCCAAGTGCGAAATAAATCACACTATATACCAATTTGACCTGTGTACTTTCTCAAATATTTCTGCCTTTTAGAATATGTTGTGTAGCGGCCAGAAAGCACTGGAAAAGGTGCTGACCAGCCATTGTCCGCCCAAATTGCCCCAACGTAATTCTCAACTATTTTTACTTACCTCCTCGACAGTGTATATGAGCTCTTCTACTGCCTGTTGTAATGAGGAAATTGTCCATGAAGTAACATCTTGATAGGCTGATTCCAGATCTTCTACTGACGTAACGTCAAAGAATAATCCTTCCAGCATGAATAACTCCTCCAGTAACTTCACATCTTCCTCGTCCAGTCTCTCCCTCAACTACAAATGGAAACTATCTTAGAATCTAAATTTTAAATGGTTCATATGAAATGTCACTGCTTAATTCTCATATTATTCAGAATTATATCACGTCACTTTTAATTCTCACCTTATTTAGAATTCGGTCACATGACTCATCTTTAGTTGGGGTGATATCTCCATGTTTTTTGGCATGTTTATCTTCTCTGCGGCTGACTAAAGGTGATGCTTTTATATGCTTTGCCCTGCAAAAAAATAAATAAAGTTAAGGGCCTCAAAAGGATGCAGTAAATCAGTAATGCCATTAACAGATTATACAGTGATTGTTACATAAATAGTTTCCAAATGTGGTTATCATTTAAACTAATAAATGGCGTCTTTGTACTCTCAGACAGCAAAGATTTTCTTATCTAAGCGCTCAGAAACTTGTTTTTCTTCTATTCACTCTTCTGATTTCATCAATTTCCATATGTTGAAACATATAGATTTTGGACTGCCATACCTCATACCAAACCGAATGGTAGACAGAGTTTCCGATGCATTTGAAGCGCTCGGTGAGCAACAGCACAGCAAAGCAGTCCTGGAGTTCCCTCCCTATATGATGAGAGTCAGAAGGCAGTCAATAAAAATCTGAGATACTCTATTGTCAGATAGATTCAGTGCCGAGTAACTAACAAGAGCATCTTGTAGAATCCGTGTAAGTTTTGAATCACGAAAAGGAATATGGCTTGATCTGGTCGATGGACCACATGTCAGGGCATTTATTACATTTCCTAGAGCTGATAGGGATTTGTTGATTGTCTTAGATTCTTCAAGAACTTTTCCTTCAGCTCCAGTTTTCTCTACCTTTTCAGACCCCGCCAAGTCCACAAGAATTACTTTTCCAGTTTTCACCCTGTCAACAATATTGAAATCTTCAAAGACTAAATCACTCTAAACATTGATCAAAGATACAAAGAAATGCAATACCTCTTATCTGTAGTCGACTCTAGCTGAACAGTCAAAATGTAAATACAATGACTTCTACTGCTGCCAACGTTCATTTCTGTCTACGTTAAGTGTCTCAAAAGAATCAGAAAAATTGTGACCACTATATTCACCAAGAAAAGGGAGGCAAATGGAGTGCAGTGATCGAGTTCTTTTCTAAGTAAAGCATAACTAAGAAATCCATAAACTCAAATAAAGGGTAAAGAACAAGGAAAGGATACGAGTCTCTCCAACTGCTCTGTTAACTATCCCATCCTACAATGTCAAGCTGTAGATCAGAAGCTGGACTATGTACTGGAGTAAGAAATAGTAATCAAAGAACTTTGTGTCTTACAGATAGACTTTGCAAAGCTCCTTCTGGGTCTGATATGGTGATCTAAGAAAGGAAAATTAAATGAAGTTGCAAGTAAGCACATAAAATACATTCAGAAGAGAAGCATTGACACCAAGTCATGAATACTTAAGTTCCAATTTCATAAATCACTTGGTTTGAACTGTCATGAGAAAATGCTAAATGTTCCATACAAGGTTTGGCATAAGTTGCGATGACTTCATATAAAGTTTAGAAAAGAGCAATGAGGTTCCAGATCAAATCACTGTTATCAATTCCATTGGCAAGACATTCTTTCGGTTGTCTAGACTTAATGCTCAGATCTATACAAAAGCAGCCATGCTACTTTTCCATTAAGGATATGCAAGAAAAGATAAAGCAAAAGTGAATTTACTTTTTTTTTTTAAAAAAAAAGAAGAAGCAAGGACTGAAAAAAAAAAATCTCACCTCTGTAACTCCTGATAGCAATATTTCTTGAACTTTGTTCTCTTTAATCTGTATGTTGTCCTTTGTTAAATCAAGGAGGTCCCTGAGAAGAACAAGATGAGTAACATTCAGTAGTCAGGTTGCATGTTTTAGAAATCTCAGAAAGTTATGCAGAATTTAAATCTTCTATTGTGGGATAGGGAATGAGCAACCAAAGATATGAGAAGCGAACCACAAGTTCGAGCAAGGGATGCATACCTGACTTTCTCCATGTAGATCTCTACCTAGATAAATCATAGAAAAAGGAAGAATCTATTTAGCGTGAGTGCTTATCTATATCAAAGCAAACAATCGTCTCAATGTAACAGTGTATTGGGCACCAATACCATTGATAATTTGATTGTGTACTTCGTTGACTCATCAGCAGATTTAATACACTCGAATAGTCCATCCACTACTCTTGGAAGCAATCCTTTCTTTTGCACATCACATTCTAAGATGCTGGGCCCCTAACATAACATGTTAAATATTCTCAATGTGAGATCTTAGATCTACATAGGAGTGCCTTCCATAATACATTTACCAGAGTCTCACTTTACCTCCACGCTATATGTCTTCCCAGCTCCAGTCTATTAACAAACACAATAAATTTGTCAGTTTAAGACAGCATAAAAAATACATCTAAATATAGCACAGAAATTACGACAAACAACTCATCAATCTATCTGGAAGCCCTTGCCTCTGAAAGATGAAATCAGTTGAGTCATATCCGATCAATTTCATCTAATGCATAACTAGTCTATGCTTGAAGTAAACTTGAACGGAAATTAGTACTCAATCGGCGACCCGAATTGCTCGCACGAATTTCTGGTATGACGATTCCGAGGATCTTAAACCATGTTTTCAGTAAAGTGCAACAAACTTCCAAAATCTAACTACATAAACCATTTAACGCCAACTTGAAGATTATCAGCATAATTAAACTTTACAATGCTTAACTCAACTTCATTGTCTACACAAAATAAGATCTGTAGAAATAACTTCATACAGAAAAAGACATTATCTCCTCTCACAGCTTTTACCAATCACCTCAGATTCTAATCTAATAAATATCAATACTTAATAACACATGGAGGAAAATAAACAAAAAGAAACTCAAATTAGCAAATACATAGATGAAATCATCAACCAAATCTTACATACCTGTCCATAAGTAATGATTGTCCCATTTACTCCTTTAACAGCATCTGCTTCATAGAAACACAAAATCATTTCATGACAACACTAGGCAGAGCAACTTTCTACCTTTATTTTTTGCTTCTCAACAAACGGACAGGATTAGATCTTCACCTTTAACAATAGGCAGAGCTAAAAATTCATACACATCAGCTTGCATAGATTCCTCATAAAACACCTTATCAAAGCTGTATGTACACTCACCTTTCTCATCCTATCAAAAACACAACAATCAATTCCGCATACAAGCGCTTGCTTGCTTGCGTGTGTATTGAGAAACTTGGATAAAAATAGCGGATTTTTACACCTTATCAAAGCTATATGTACACTCATCTTTCTCATCCTATCAAAAACACAACAATCAATTCCGCATACAAGCGCTTGCTTGCTTGCGTGTGTATTGAGAAACTTGGATAAAAATAGCTGATTTTTTACCTTGAAAATGAAAGATTCACTGTCTATGGTGCTAATGCAGATGCTGTCGCAGCTGTCTTTTCTCTCATTGGCGCTCAACGGCCTGAAGCGAGCGCATACTGTTATATTCGACATCATTTTATCTCCTGTAAAATTCCGTTACATAAGTTGTCAAATAATTTGAACTTCAAAATAAAATAAATAAATAAATCAGCCTGTTTGTTTCCAGAGAAATCAGAGAAATTGATTCAACAAAAGAAGTGTGTATGTGTCAAATGCAGCTCTATCTCTCAGAGAGCTGCATTTGATTCTCAAAGTTTCAGCTTCTGGCGGATTCTGTTTGGTTGAGAAAGCAAAGGAAAATAGAAAGAAAATTCAAATTCTGAAACCATTCGATTCTCGTTCGCATCTGTACCTGAAATCTGGATTTAGCTATTAAGATTCAAAAGAAGAAATTGAATAAGAAAATTTTCCTGCGGTTTCTAGGGAACCAAACAGAGAGGGGAAGAGAGGAAACGAGAGTCACAGATTTTGAGGTTTTTGAATTGGCGGGAAGGTTTTTATACAGTAACTGAAGTGGGAAGTAGCCAACGTGGCTTGCGTGATTAGCATCAAAACGAGTTTAATCACACTATCACAGCTAATCCGTTACTCTTAGAGAGAGATATTGGATTTCAATTTATGAAGATGGGCCAAAATGGAATGATGGGCTTAACAAGTCCAGCCCATGGTGGTGGCCCGAGTAAAAAGTGGCTCTAAGCAGAGCAAGGGGAAGCTCAATAAGCTTTAAACGGGCGAATTCGGGATCTAGAACGTAATTTGTGTCAAAAATTTTATTATTGAATTAAATAAAGTATTAATTCTATAAAATTTAGGTTAATTTGAATGAGTTTTTAGTAAGTTGATTAATTTTTTTTTACTTGATAAAATTAATATCAATAATTTTTTTAAAAAGAATAAAATAACAGTATTTTAATAAAAAAAAAATTTTATAACCCGTTATTAGTTTGACATCTATTATTGAATTTTAAAAATAATAATATTAAAGTCTTTATCAATTTTTAATTTTTTAATTTGATTTAATTAAAATGTTGTTAATCGAACGCACTCTGAATTGGTTTTGAAAATTATAATTATGTTGTATTTCATGACAAGATTTCAAGAATAAAAAATTTGGTGCCATTTTTCTACACTCGTAAAAATGGGGACTACAATCATAAACCAAACGACCTCAAATTAAGCACATAATTCAAGCAATCTTGCCCAATTGCCTCGTACTTCAAGCAGGCGAATACAGTAATTTATGCCCTCTTATTTCAATTAATTACAACAAGAACCACCGCAACGCCTTTGTATGCTTTCATACTCGAGTAAACGACGTCGTTCCTCACCCAATCATATCCTTCAACCCTTAAAAACCCCAAAACCCCAAAACCCCAAACCCAATAAACCCCAGCCCCAGTCATGGCAGAACCGAAGGTAGACCCCACCATCCCTCCAGGCCTCCTCCTAGTCTCCGCCTTCCTCTCCATGGAGCCCGCTAATACCTTACTCTCCCTGTCAAGGTAATGGGCACTTTAGCATTTCCACAAATTGTCTTCATTTATTTACTCTTTTTGCGTGTTTTGGAGATTGGAACTAATGAGCTAGCTTTATTTTTCTTGAAATGTTAGAGAATGTGGTGGAGGATTGGTTACAGAGGGAGTGCAGAGGTTTATTTGGGATCACTGTATAAGCAACGAAGCTGTGAGTACTAATTAGGTGCCCTTTATTTAGTAAAGTCTTGAACTTTTGATCAAATCAACTGCTTTTTCTTACTGGTGATTTGATAGTTTGTTTCTTTGTGATGAAGAGTGTTTTAGCCTTGTCATTAATGCCAGGGTGAAAAAGGGTATGGGCCTTACTTGAGGAATTTTGTGAAGAGGCTTATCTCTGAAGTAGAATCGAGAAATGGGACAGTTTTGGATGAATTATATGAACAATGTGGTTATTACATGAGTTCATTAAAGGTAGTAAAGTATTTTGCTTTAAGAGCGGGTTGTGGTATGAGCAAATCAGCGATTGCTTACTTAAATTATGATTGGTATGCCTTTTGTTTTCTGTTAGGATGATGGTCTGGTAAAAGGAAGCGCCAGGGTCCACAAATGCATTTCTTTTCTTTTTCCTGATGGTAATAACTATTAGTTTTCTGATACTGGTACCTTTGAACTTTAAGGTCATTTGCACAAGCTCTTGTTTAAATGATACTGAACAGATGATTTAGTGTTTTTAGGTTGTGAACCTCCAAGTTGTCCCAAGTCAAGCAATCTGGTGGTTCCGCTGCATTGTTCACTCAACATGCTTGAAGGAGACACTGGGTATACCTCGCATCTTATGCCTTTCTTGAATGTTATCTCCATGGAATATATTGATTATTTAAATATAATTGGAACCTTTTAACTTCCAATGTTTATGGAGAGTATTAAGTCCTTGTAGAGTATATCTTGGCGTGTGATCCCATAGGAGCAGTATCTGATTCACTTTGCATTTGAGTGTTATGTGTGTGTCAGTGTGTATGCATACATATGTTTCCATTTTTCTGGAGAAACTCTATTAATTGTATATATTAAGTTTGTCCCCACAACAACCCCCCCCCACCCCCTGTAACACGTAAAAAGGTGCAGATAAGTTCTTACTGGCATCATTTACACAGGTGTTCTGTTTGGCCCTCAAGCCTATATTTGTCGGAATTTGTACTCTCTTTTCCAGACATATTCTCCAACAAATCATGCTTTGAGGTAACTTGTTCAATTATAAGTTTGTCATATTTTAGGTACGAGATGTTGTCAACATTAGCTTATTCATTAATATCTTGATCTGCTTCTTGTTGTTGCAACCCATTTCCATCTGAGCTGACAGTCTGATTTATGTTTTGGCACAAAGATTACATTTTTAGGGTTTTTTTCTTTGACTGGCCAACTTTTCCATCTAATACCATGACTAGATGTATCTTAAAGTGCAGCATTTTGGTCTCAGAAATTTTTGTTTTCCACTTTCTTATGGGTCGCAACAGTACTTTTTTTCTGTTATTGAATATTTGCTTTGCCCAAACTGAGTGCAGGTTGGTTCTGGTGTTGGTTTGGTTGGAATTTGTCTTTCTCATGTAAAAGCTTCTCAGGTATGTTGCTTCTATTATTTGTGTTGCATTGAAAAATTACATTCTCTTCTATGTTTCCACCTCAAATGTCAATCTGGAAGAACATGCTTGGAAGTTTATAATTACTTATCACTTCCATAAATGATCGTTAAAAATGTGAAAAGAATATATCACTGTTATTTTATGTTCATCTCTTAGTCCTAAAACAATGCAATCAATAAGGCATATCTCAACAACATTCTTTACCCGCAGCAAATCTGGTTTCTTCTTGATAGATTCTTGTCATCTTGAGTTGGTTGATAATGATTATAGCAGACCTAAGAATCATGCGTAGCTGAATTATAGATGGTGGCAGGTGTCTGATGTTGTTGATTCTTGTCCGTTTTGGACAATTCACTCCTTGCAATATGTGCATTTGATGCAGGTTATATTAAGTGATGGTGACCTGTCAACTTTATCTAACATGAAGCTTAATTTGAAGCTAAACCAGTTGAGTGCTGAAACTGATGTGCTAGAAAGATTTGGCGAAGATCCAAATACAGTAAGTTCCAGCTGTTGAAGTTTTATTTTCGTTACCACCTTTCTTTCTGGACAGCTAATTTCTTTAAAGAGTTGTGCCTATTTTATGTTTATTTTATTTATAGTTTTTCTCTTCAATGTAAATATGCTGAATTCAGTAATCAAAAGGCAGTGGAACAACTACTGAAATTCAGTGTCAGTGTTTAAAAAAGATGAAGTGGTTAAGTGATCCCAGAGACTATGATCCCCTCATTACTTGGTTGATAGTTTCTTGGCTTAAGAAACCAGCAAGCGTTTCTATGACGTCTCTATATTCCTAACCTTCCCTTTTCTTTTATTTGAAATTTCAGAAAACAAAAATCTAATTGGTGTGTTGATTAGTAAATTGTTGTCATTATCATTCTTTGTGCAAAGATATGTTCTTCAAATGGCCATTAAGCAGGAGAAAATCTGCTGGCATAAAAAAGTTAAATTTCATGCATGTTTGTAAAATTCTTTTGTCAAACTCTGGTTAAATGATTTTTGAACTGTTTGGGAATTTCAAGAACTTCAATACCCTGCATTAATGGCAAGAACTAATTATTTGGCAGGTAAAAGCTGAAATGTATAATAAATCTAAGGTGAAATGCTTTCATCTGCCATGGGAATCCGCCACAGAAAGTGAACTTGAAGAGTACTTACCTGACATCATGTAATTACTTATCTCATCTTCTAATTTATATATTTTCTTTTCTGCCAATGTCTGTGGTTAATCGCCAAAAGTCTTTCCACCACTTGAACAAGTAAATTTAGCTAATAATTATTGTTAAAAATACTTTTATCTGTCATTTGTAGCCTTTCTTTCTGAATCCATTGCTGTTTTCCTAATTTATTTTCGTACAGTTTGGGAGCAGATGTTATTTATGATCCATCCTGCCTTCCACACCTTCTTCGAGTGCTTGTCATTCTTTTGAAACAAAAGAAAGCGTACACTCAGACTTGGGAAGAGAGTTGTGAGGGCCGATTGCAAGATGCCGAACACATTGATGTCAACGGCGCTTCTGAAGGGAAATCTCTCTTTGCCCATGATATACAGTGTGTTACCATTCAAAATGGCAACAGAACTGATCCTTGTCAAGTCGAGGAACTTCCTGGTGGTTCTTCAGTTGCCAGACTGATGAAATGTCCCGTGGCTTATATTGCCTCGGTTATTCGCAATATTGATACTTTTAATTGTTTTCTTAAACTAGCAGAAGAAGCTAACCTTGTAATCGCAGACATAACTGAAGCGCTAGTGCCCTTAAATTTGCTTCCATACATGCAGTCATACAACCGATCAAGTATACGTTTATTTACTGTAAAATGCAAGTAACAACCATATGTTCTTCCCTTCTATTCTGTTCCTTTGGCCAACAGTGTTCTCTCATGCGTTTTTTTCCATTGTATGTTACCAGTTGAACTCACGTTTATTTACTGTAAAATGCAAGTAACAGTGTTCTCTCAAGCGTTTTTTTCCGTTGTATGTTACCAGTTGAACTTTCATCTATTGAATCTTTTGAGAGTTGCATTGTACTATATGAGATTCTATATTGTATGATGATTCTTGTTCAGTCTGACAGCTGATTAATTGTTTATGTGACTTGTCACACTACTGCAGAATTATAAGATTTTTTACTGGATCTGGATGTGGATTGCCTTTATATATATTGTTTCTATCCCCCTCATCATATTCAAGAAATCCGGTCACGGGTGGGGCAAAGTTAATAAGTTGACTTCGTTTATTGTTATTATTTTTTTGTTATTTAGTTTATTTTAATAAGTTGACTTGGTTTATTGTTATTTAGTTTATTTTAATAAGTTGACTTGGAATATTATCCTTAAACTGAAGTTCCATGAAACACCCTCAACTGAGCTGCTTGCATTTCCCTTGATTTTTGTCCTCTGGGTCACAATTTCCCTTCCGACAAAAAGCTCTTTGGTGCCGTATAATAATAATGAATGTAATGGTAGAAAAGAGATGTAAGTTTCATTATACTTTGAAGATCTTTGGTTGAAAATGTTTAAACATTTTTCATATCGGATTCTAGTTGTATCACCATCTGTTATTTATTTATTTTTAGAATTATTTATAGTTAAAACAGTATGAATTACAAGTTATAAAATTGATTTGTGTGTTATCACGTTAAATCAAATCAACTATTTTTAATAAAATAATGTCAAGTTGATTTGATCGGTGTTAACCGAGTTTAATTAACAAAATGATAATTAATCCATTAAATCAATTAGATTTGATGACTGAATGAATTTATTTTTCACCTTAAATCAAGGCAGGATAAGTTTAATAATTATGGTATCATATTGGATCAGAATTTTGAAAAAGAGAGGAATAATTTCTCATTAATACAGTAGGATCAAAGGAAAGTGATCGAGTGATTTTCCTTTAAAAAATGTGCTGACAGGGTCGTAGACAGTGACAGCATCCATCCGACAGCGAAAAAAAAAAAAACAACAAAAGGTCAGGTACCTTATCATCTTCGAACAAGATCACGTACCTGTCCTCGTCGTCATTTTTCTGACAACTGGGCACAACTACTTATATGGTAATCCTACCATGAATGTCAACATATCTTTCTAACTCTCCCCCAATAACCCCATTAAGACACACTCAAGAAAGCTGACAAGAATCACTCGAAACATGGTTGGGCAAGAGCAAGGAGAGGGAGAAGTAGAGGTGATTCACTCATGGTCTGCTCCAAGATCTCTTAGCACCAGTCTCATGTACTCTTTTGCTCAGGTTTCTAACTTTCCTTTTACTGTCTCTGTTCATCTTGCTTTAGTTCTTGATTGGTTGATAAGAAAATTGAAAAGGATAAGGAAAATAATGGAATGGATGATAAGTGAAATTGGTGTTTTGTGCTTTGTGTGTACTAGATCAAATTTGTGAGTTAGTGGACCCTTTTAACTTCTGGGTTTTGCTTATGTTCTGCGAACACATAGATGATCCATTTTGTTGGGTTTGCTTGTATTTATGCTACATGGAGGAGTTGAGTTGAAAGGATTTATGGTTTCCTGCCAGCCTATGAAACCTATTTACAGTGTCTTTGAATTAAGACAGTACATGGCCTAGCTAGATTTCGTAAACATGTTTCGCTATTGATTTCTTTTTATTTGTTCTTCATTGCTAACGTACTAAAACCGTCTGCTTTGATTGTGCTGTAATTAGAGGGATGACATGGAAGTGCTTGATGAACCTCTGTATCCTACTTTCCTGAAGGTATCTGATGTTGAAAGGCCATACAGAGAGGAGCTTCTGTCCAAAATGGTATGCTAAATGTTGTACTGTCATCCGTTTTCTTCTTCTCTTCCTTTCATCTTGATAAATATGCTGCTTGACTTGCATTTTTTGCACCTGTAGTTCTTCGGGTATCACTTAATTTTACAAGCAGTGTATTTTTTGTGGGTTAAAATTAAGTGAATTGGATCAATGTCGAGAGCAAGCACTTGAGTAGAGAAGACTTTATATAGTACCTTCCCGTGAGTGTGTTGGTAGGAATAAGTTTTCTTGATAATACGCAGATATAGAACTTGACCTTAGCTCTCTTCTTTAGGATTAGGTAGTACTTCTTTCCCCTTTTGCATAAAATGAAATATTGCATATCAATGTTAAATTCCTTTTATCTAAACCCAAAAATGAGTTGTGGACGGTCAAGGAGGAAGTTTTGTGCTTTAGGTAGCCTTGCAACATTGGAGGGGTTGTATGGGTTCTAGGTAGCCTTGCAACATTGGAGGGGTTGTGTGGGTTCCTGTCCTTGGAGGTCCTGAAAAATGACTTCATGTTTTCTGTTGATTGTAGTCATTTTCTTTCCCATTGAAAACTTGATGCATTATCATCTGATATCTTATTTGGTCACCTTCTTTTCCTCTCTTTTGATTTGCATAATCTTCTGTGTTTTTGGTATTCTTTTCCTTTCTTAACATTAAAATTTTGGTTTTCACTCTGAAAATAGGAATCTGATGGAGATAAGGTTGTGAAAGAGATAATTTTTGCTCCAGGAGAAAAGAAGTACCGGTTTTGTAAGGTAATCTGCAAGCTCTTTCATCAATCAGGCACGATTCCAGGATATCAGTATTGAATTTCAACTTTGTTGTTGTGCTTGAATTTGGTTCTCATAATCATATATTTGGTTTCTGCCCCTTGCCTCTCCCTCCTTTTAAATAAAATGACTGAGCATATGCCTTCTATTTAGAACACTAGTCTATTTTGATCACATTTTCCACATTCATAAAAAAGGACAATGTTTCTGCTATGCATGATGAGTAGAATCCCTATCAAATGATTCCCATGATTTTAATCTATTAGATACAGTAAAATGGGTTCTCCGCCGTTGTCAAAACAAAATAATTGCCTTAGTTCCTGTGCCCAGCAGTTACCAACCAGTTAGCTGTTGGTTCGCATGTAAACTCTTTATATGTTGGTATTTTTGAGGGCTGGGATTCAATGGGCAGAAAGTTCTAGATTGTAGAATGCAGGTTGCTTCAGTCAAAATAATATGCTGTTAAGGACCGAAGGGAAACCCATTAGAAATTAGCTGATTAATTCCTAAAATGAATGGCTAAGGATTCTCTAGTCCTGTTGCTGATAGGGTTTTTCTGCAGAAAGGAAGGCTCACTGTTAGTTTTAGCATCTGCTTTAGTTTTTAATCATAGCATTTACTTTAAGGATACTTAAATTTGGCTTATTTTAGTCATCAACTGAAGCGACTTTAAATCATGGGTTAATTAATTTAACTTTGTGTTTATTTTTCATCAAATTGTTTTCATATCAATGTCTACAGCATATGTCAAAGCAACGGTTACCTGGTTTGCCCAGTGATCTAATGAAGAAAGGAAAGCACTTCATATTGATACGTAATCCCCTTGATATACTGGTAAGATGGTTTGCATTTGCAAGCATTCCATTTTTCTGTACTATGGCTTTGTTTTCCCAATCTCACTGACGTGTTTGTTTACTAGTCTTCTATATTTTGTTTGCTATCAGCCATCTTTTGGAAAGGTTGTACCTCCATCCTTTCTTGATTTAGGTTTGGCAGAGCTGGTCTCCATATACAATGACCTCTGTCAGTTGGGAAAGCGCCCACCTGTTATTGATGCAACAGACCTTGCACAAAATCCTGAGGTTAGAGAATCTGCTAGCTATGCATGATTTACTCTGAAATATTATGCGCATCAAAAATGAAATAAAGGGAGTCCATGGTTTTTACTTTTTGTGGACTTTTGACAGTAATTTCTGAATTTTTTTCATAGTAATATCATTGAGGAAACTTCAGTCGCATAAAAATTATGCTTAAACCTTTCTTGCACATCCTCATTTTGCACTTACTCTGTGGTAATTGTTTATTTGTATATTACATGATGTTATCTACTCAACTTGTCTATGTGCAGGCTACTTTGCATAGTCTTTGTGAAGATCTGGGTATTCCTTTTCAAGACTCAATGCTCAGGTTTGCAGAAATGTTTCCATTGGAAAGTTAATTTTTTCTTTTGTCTCTTGACTGTTCATGATAAAAGCTTCATGTGGTCTCACTTAGGGAATCAATGGTATTTAAAGATTGACCTTAGCATCCCAAGTGAAGTTTCTTACTCCCACTTCCGAAGATTTTTACTTATCTTGTTCACAACTTCCTATTTATCATTTGCATTTTTGGTGATATTTTTAAACTTTATGAATCCCTTCATCCACCAGATGTAGGAATGATGATTTATTCTTTTCTATAGAAATCCCTTCATCCACCAGATGTAGGAATGATAATTTATTCTTTTCTATAGAAATTATATTTTGATTTTGGTCTTGACAAGTTTTCATTCATTGTCAGATGGGAAGCTGGTCCGAAGCCAATTGATGGGATGTGGGCCCCATGGTGGTACAAAAGTGTGCATAAATCTACTGGTTTCTCATCAACAAGAAAGTATCCTGAGGTATTTGCTCTGTGAATTTATATTTCAATGCAAACACAAATGCCATGCAGCCACTGCTGTTTCAATGGGACTTAGGAATAAAATTCTTTACTGAAGGCTTGCATTCCATAAATCATGTAATTAATCCGTTCTGGATCTCACATAGGTCTTGCATCATTTTAGACTTACGTGGTGTTCAGAATGCCTGATTGATTTGTTTTGGTGGAAACTAGTAAGACAAAACATTTCCAAAAGGCTGACAGATTGGTTGATAATTTTTAGAATTCTCGTAAATGTGGAAATTTTCTTCCAACTTATCTTTTAAAACGATCCTTTTGTGCGTTCCATGAATTTTTCAGCCATTTCCACTTTCTCACTATGACTTGCTGGAGCAAAGTCTACCTTTGTACAACTGGCTCAGACGCCACGTGAGACAGGCATCAACCCTTTTTAAGACCCCCTTACCTCCACCTGACCTTCCTGTCCCTGCAAATGAGAAGCTGCTTGCATGGGTTGGTGATGAAATTCTACCCCGTGAAAGTGCCAAGGTACTTGATTATAGAACAAGTTTTGATCCATTGTTCAATGAGTTGTAGTTTCAGAATTTGTCTTGTCTCCTGCATCAGGTTTCTGTGTTTGACTCAGTTGTCCAAGGTGGTGATTCGGTGTGGGAGGGACTTCGAGTTTACAGAGGGAAGATATTTAAGCTTGAAGAGCATTTAGACAGGTGGTTAAAATTTTGGATCTTGGTGTGCATAATGTTTATGCAGGAGAAACTTTTTTACTCAACCATTTAGGTTTAATTTCTGATCAGACTGTTCTATATTTTGTATTAAGGATGCTTCTATATCACCCAAAATGTTGAACTGCATTAACAGATGAACAGTGAACTGAAACTTAAGAAATCTGCTTTAAGGTACTGTTATTGAAATGGAATATAACTAAAAAGCTCTTAAACTTGTTACAGATAACTGATTAGTCATATTTTTTTTAACCAAAGCTCATTTTATCTTTATTTCTTCATTTTTTTTTCCCTTTGCTTTTTTTATCTACATACCCAATGGTTTGTTCCCCAGTCTTTGATCTTAGGTGGCTACCTTCTGCTTAACATTTCTTGTAGTTGATGAACTGGACCTAATTTTCTTGGTGAAATTCCACTAATAAGTGTGATTGTCTTACTGATGGCAGACAGAACATTTCCATCAATAAAAATCTGAGTTGGGTTTTGTTTCCCTTTCAATTAGGTTGTTTGACTCAGCAAAGGCTCTTGCTTTCAAGAATGTTCCAACTCGTGAAGAAGTAAGGACGTGAAGATGAATTGAATTTCTGTGCTGTTTAAGGTTTTTTGATGTTTGAGTAAATGGAAGTTGCTTATTCTCTTCCCTTCTGCCTGATCGTATGCAAAAAGGCTGATCAATTAAACTTTTCTAATGCTTGGCATTCAATTGCAGGTTAAGGAAGCCATTTTCAGAACATTAATTAGGAATCAAATGTTTGATAATTCACATATTCGACTATCCCTCACAAGAGGAAAGAAGGTTTATGCTGCAATCATTTGCATTTCCTATCTCTTTAGTTAAATCAATCTATTTTAACAAATTTTGTCAGTGCTGCAATTTGTTCACTCTTTTAGAATATTGTCTTCTTTTCAGGTTACTTCTGGGATGAGCCCAGCATTTAACCTCTATGGCTGCACCCTAATTGGTAAGCTTAATTCCTAAACTTTTAAGCTATTTAAGAGTGACTGCTTTGCCACTGCTCTTGTTTTGACACATGCATGTTTTCCCAGTACCATAGTTACTACTTTAAGAATGTAGATGGTAATACATCGGCTCATAAACAATTGGGATGATTTTTCCTTTCTTTTTGATGTCGCGGATAGTGCTTGCTCTAGAATTTACTTCCATCACGGGCTTTCTTTTGATCCACATTATGTTTTTATGAATTGCAGTGCTTCCAGAATGGAAACCCCCTGTATATGATAATACACATGGTGTAACTCTGGTGACGGCTACCACACGGCGTAATTCACCAAATGTAAGATTTTGGACTTTTCTGTGGTTTCACATGACAATTTCACATGTCTGAATAGCTTCAAATGGCAATTTTTTATAGTCTCTTAGTTCATACTAATCAAAGTAATCTTACAAATCATTGTTGTAATGATTTTGAACAATATAGTAAACTTCCCTTATCAACCTGAAAATTTAAGTCTGTCAGGGACACTGATGTGAGATCGCTAAAACACTGATTTTAGACTTTTATGAAGTGAGAAAAGAGAAAAGGGATGAATGTGCTTAAGCATTATCCATAAGGGTATAGCAACATTGGTGTGTGTTGTGATCTAGGCTTTTTATTATTTATGTATCTTACTTTAGGTTGCTTTGACGGTTTTCTCTTCACCAGAATTTGGATTCAAAAATTCACCACAACAACCTGCTCAATAACATACTTGCAAAGGTATTATCCTAATTTCTGATCGTTTGCTCAAATATCTTGTTTTCATGTCAAGTTCCTTTTTTTTTTCAAAGTTTCATTTTTACACTCACTTACCATGCAGGTCAAGGAATTTTTCTCATTTATGTTCTTACCAGTACATATGTTTATTTTTTTCCTGAAACCGACCCTTGACGTCAAATATTTAGTTTTATGAACATTACATGTTGGACTAACTACAATAGTAGTTGGACTGCAAAACACCATGATAGTTGGCTGCAAAACACCATGATAGTCGACCAGATAACTGTCACAGTTATGTTTCCTATTGAAATGAAACTGTTTTCACTTGCATGGTGCAGATAGAAGGGAATAATGCAAATGCTGATGACGCAATCATGCTTGACAAGGATGGTTTTGTGTCGGAAACAAATGCTACAAACATCGTAAGCCTTTGCTTTGTTACAGTTTCTGATGTCAGAGCTACATTTACATGAAGAACCATTAGGTTCTTCATAAAAGCCACATGAAATGACCATTGACAACTAGTGAGGTGGTTCTCATTAAGAAAGATTCTTGCTCTTATAAATTGGTCAAATATATCCTTCTTCATTACTTTAAACGGGCTGTTGTGGAGAGTTATGGATATTATTTGTGCAGTAAACTTGAAAACATCAAAAAAAAAATAAAAAAATCATGGGAGTGCAGATAGACCTAGCTCCTGCCATGATTAAGTAATTATCACTAAATTGTTGGACATAACTCATAACAGTTTCATATGGGTAGCATCCCAGCCCAGTGGAGTGATAAATACTAATTCTTTGCACTTTTGCAGTTTTTAGTAAAAAAGGGCAGAGTTCTGACACCTCATGCTGATTACTGCCTTCCGGGTATCACTCGAGCTACTGTAAGTTGCATTGACATCCTTGTTTCAATTGTAAATTGATTTACCCAAGTATTCTTGGCCGGTTGAACTTATTTGATTGTGTTTTTGGTATGTAGAGGTGATTAGAAATAAGTAAAAGCTGGATATTTTAACCTTAACCTTCATTTAAAAAAAAAAAATTTAGACAAATTCTTCTGTTTTTTCAGAGACATAACAGATTCTTTTTGGATGCTGCAGGTAATGGATTTAGTGGTGAAAGAGCGATTGGTGTTGGAGGAGAGAAGAATCAGCCTATCGGAATTCCACACTGCAGATGAGGTGCTCATAGTTACTTTCTGGAAATTCTTATCTAATTATTTGGTCTTCATAAATGCTGAATTATTTACAGCACAATAACAAACTTTGTAGGTGGTATTTATCATTATAACATTATAACCCAAAGCTGTTTCCACGAGGCAATGATTCAATACTATCTCACAAATTGACATTAAATATGATAATGGTGAATAATTATTTTATATTGAGCTTGCAATTGGCTTAAGTTTTGTCCTCCGGTGGTTTTCCATTATAAATGGTTTGTGTTTAAACCCATGAAGCCAGTGTTGTAGACTGTGATGATTACCTAAAAATACATGAGCCTAGTCTCATTGCTTAATTGGTTAGAGAAGACATATTTCTGCAGTAGAAATTCTATAGGGTTGACCCATTTTGAATGAAACATTCGGCCAGCTACTTAAACATTTGAATTCATATGTTTTGCTAGTGAACAGTCCTCTTCTGGTTTTCAATTTGTTATATTTCACTTGAAAAATTTATCAATTACTTTGAACATTCATGCTCTGCAGGTATGGACGACTGGAACAATGGGAGAGCTCACCCCAGTGAGTATATTCTTTATAAATGTCTTTTCCAATTATGTTAGTATACTTATAGTACATTTTGGCAGATTCTCTGTCTGCTGCAGCCTTAAGTTTCCATAACTAAACTCTTAAGTGATTTTGAGGTCCTGTAGGTGGTGGCAACTTTTATTACAACGCCATCCTCCCAATCTGAACATCAGTTGATGAGTATATGAATGAAGTGTCAACCATTAAAAATGTTTCTAATATAATTATATACGCAATAAGTTTTCATTCACTGGAAATGTTTTGGATACAATGGTTAGTCTGTCAGTCTAGTTGTGTCTTTTCCAACCTGACCAGAGACAGACCTCCTGTGAAGTGGGTCATCATCAAACCGTTCCATTTTCACTATTTCTTATCATCTAGTTGCTGAATCTTGTGTCCGAATGCATGCTATGTGGTTTTTGCTGTGCAAATGTTGTTCTTGAGTCTCTTCATTTAAGATTTGCTGCTGCTTTCAAGTAGTAGTAAGAAGTTAAGCAGTTGTAGTTTGTTACATTTTGAAGTTGACATTGTCCAAGCTAGATTCACCACTTTAAAGGTTTTTATTAGTAAGCTTCATCAACTCGTTTATGTTTTAACTTGGCTCCGGTGACATGTCTCAAGCAGATTCACAAGATATGGACACAGAATACTATGCTGGTTGAAATAATTTGAGTGCTACTAATCTTGGCACCTTCATGGAGCTTGTCTCTTTCAAGTTCAAGAACTAATATACCATATCTTTCAGCTTCTAACTAGGAAAATATTTTTAATGAATATCATCTAACAGGCTGTGAAGATTGATGGACGTGAAGTTGGCGATGGACAAGTGGGACCTGTGACTCGAAGGTTACAAAATGCTTACAAAAAGCTTACAGAAGAGTCAGGAGTGCCCATACCATCATATCAGGAGAATTAAATAATATATATAGCTTCTACAAGGTCTGATCACTTTTCCTCTTTCAGCAAGCGATACTAGTAGAAAAACAACATTGAACTGAAATATGAGCCACAATTACTTTCACTATACAAACAGAATGTTTCATGTCACTTGTTTAAACGTATCATGCTCTTCTTGAACATATTACATCTATAATTTACCAATCAAATCATGATTTCTACTTCTTTAACTTGTTTGATGCGCAAAAACAATATTTTTTTTACCAGTTCATGAACCATGACTGCTGCCAAGAAACATTCTATGCCCTTTCCCTTTAATCTTCCCTTGTCTTTCAACGATGGAACTTAATTATTTGTGCAGACTGTAGACATTGTGCAAGTGGGATTGCTTTCATCCCCACAGAAAGAAGATTGTGCAGTTGCGTTTTGATCGCCAGCATCACAGTTACAGCACTGCAGATTTCAGATGCTTGTGGAGATGATACCATAATCTTGGCATTTCTCTGCATGTTAACACTGAAGCTAGAATTGTTAATGTGTTTAGCAACACAGGACTTTTAAGTAATTCCCTACATCTTAAACTTCAGTAGGGATGTGTCTATTTAGCCAATAAAATAAATCTCAGACTGTTAAATAGTTTGAACGTGACTGTGGCATTTACTTCAAGCAATGTTATAGTATATATTTGTGTGTTGGTTCTTCGGTATATATAAGATTAATTCAAGGACTCTATTTTAATATGCCGAGGAATAGGTTCTATAATGAAGCCTACCTTAGGATGCAACCACCTTAATTTTACTCTATGCTTTTGGTTAGTGTTCTAGGATAGACATAATTTCAAATGTATTTGGTTGAGAATACAAATATAAAATATGTTTTTCAAGTAGTATATGGAGATATATTCTCTCACCATCTCTATGTTTTCTATCTCGAAACAGTAGCCAAGCAATAAGTGAAAATGCTGAAATTGTGCTCATAAAACAATTACAATCAGAAGAAATTGTGGCCATATGGAGATTTGGTTTGTTTGAATGGTAATCTTTATCATTGCTTTTAAGAGCAGGAACTCTAGCGGTCTTTAATGTTTCTATGGAGCAATTCCCTGTGCTTAATTATATTAAAAAATATATATAAGGTTTAAAAATATTGAATCTGGGTGCGACAGAAGTATTGAATTTAACTGCAATATCATATCCAATTATAATATTTATAATATAAATTATAATATTTAACTTGTTTGTCTGAATTTTTATATTTTTAATCTTTTAAAAAGACTTATAGTTTTTCTTCAATAGTAATTATAATATTTTAAAAAATTTCAAATCTATAGTGAAAAAAAAACCTTGGTTAAATTTTTACAAGTAAATCTAAAAGGGATGGGGAATTATCTATACATAATGCATCATAAATCTCCTCACAAAACACACAACACAAAACACTGTAAATGCATTTTTCAGTTTTTTATCTCATTTTTTTTTGGGTTTAATGATCAAATTAAAAGTTAATTTTTAGAGGGCGGTAAAATTAGAAAATAGAATATCAAAATAAAAAAAGACAAGTGAATGAGTGATATTTTCAGACTTTGGGGTAAAATATCTATTTTTTCCTTAAAAAAAACCATCATATTGGGGTAATTTAATGATTTCATAATAGGCCATTTGGCATTCCAAAATTTAAAGGGGAAATTACGTCCTTTTGTTTTATGGACTGTCAACATCCATTTTGTATTTGTATTTGGATATTTTTGTAATTATTAAGTTGGTTTAGAAGCAATTGTGTAATTTAATATATATATATATAACAAAAAAATTGTTGACTGGTGCTGCATGCATGAGCACGTGAAGGCCGTCTAATTGTCGAATGCCATTTTCTGTGGTGTTTGAATTCTCTTATCATTATCTTTTTAGTATTTTTTAAATATTTTAAAAAATAATAATTTTTTAATTTTTAATTAATATTTTTTAGTATTTTTAGATTATATATAATTTTTTTTTTTAATAATAACTGCACCTCGTTTCCAAATGCATGGTTAAGCGTGATGGTTTATTTTTGCTTCTCCCTCTCTGCTTCCTCAAAATTCGGTGCCTAGCATTTATGAATATATACTTATTCTTTTAATTTATAATTTTTGTCGGTTTTTTATTTGTTTTCAATAAGTCATTATCCCCGCTGTCCCCCCGCCCCCCGCCCCCCCCCATTTTTTCATGCATCTCATCTTCAATTTTAGGCTTTAAGCGTCGTCTATCACCACCACCGCCACTGCCCTACCTTTTCCGTCTTCAAAACGGTAACACAGCTCCCATTCATTTTCAACTGGCATCCTGACATCCTCCCTGATACGACCTTCTTTTTGCATTTATTATTTTTGTTTCATACTTACAATGCTATTTGTTGCCTAGAGGTGTCGAACTTGAAGAGAGATTTGTGAAGATGTCACAGCAAGAAAACAGTAGCAGGGATAAGAAATGGTCTCTCCAGGGCATGACAGCTCTTGTCACTGGTGGAACCAAAGGACTCGGGTAATTCCAGATTTCCAGTTCCTTTTTCGTCTGCACCTTCCATGTTGTTTTACTTTAGCTCCCTAGTCTTGATTTATTTCATTTAATTTCTTGGAAGATGATGCACAAAGGCAGAATTCCATTAAGGTCTCAAATTTCTTAAGTAAAACATAAGAATATAAGTATATTTTCTTCCTTTAATTTACAAAAGTCAGCAAAGAATTTGAATTGAAGGGAACCACTATATCCATGTAACAGTTTTTTTAATCTAAGGAAAAGATTAATGAATTCTATCTACTTTCTTCATCAAAAAATCCATCCCCTGCTTGAGCACCCCTCTTGTGGATCTAAGAAAATGTTCCATGGATTTAGTGTTTTCAATGTATTGACATCATGTTATCGCTTATAACACTGATTCCTGGGTCCATTACACTGAGTACTTTAATCTTTTGGCAGCAATAACTAGCTTATTCTTGAAATTAAAGGTGTTAAAACAGTAGACTTGTTTGCTGATGATCAATTATGATCAGGTATGCTATCGTGGGTGAGTTGGCAGCACTAGGGGCAATCGTGCATACATGCGGGAGGAGTCAAGACCAGCTCAATGAAAACCTCCGTGAATGGAAGGCCAAGGGTTTTAAAGTTACTGGTTCAGTTTGTGATTTGTCCTCTAATGCTGAAAGAGAGAAGCTGATGGAGGAGGTTTCTTCTTTTTTTGATGGAAAACTTGACATCCTTGTAAGTAAAATTTCTCTTCGGTTCTCATGTGCTCAACTCATTCACAGCACTTAGAACTTACATGATGTCAGTAATTTACATGGAAACTTACATCTTGAAGATTACACAATCATTAACTCCTAATGTTTAGTCAAAGTTAAATGCTTGGGAGAATATTCAGGGGATAATTGATTCTAATCAAATCTCAGCTTGCCTAAATTCTGGCACTTGCAGTTCACGTCCCTACTTAAAAATATTCTGTAAACAAAACAAACAAGGTAGTGAAAAATACGTTCTGTTCTTTAGTCTTCCTTCAAACTCTATATGGTACCGGAGGCATCACATTGGCCAACTTGTCTGGTTGCCTGAACTTTGTTAATCTCTAGATAAACAATGCTGGGGGGAACATACATAAAGGATCCTTAGACTACACATCTGAGGATTTCGTATCCATCTTGAATACAAACCTTGGATCTGCTTTCCATCTGTCCCAACTTGCACATCCACTTTTGAAAGCTTCAGGAGCTGGAAGGATCGTCTTTATGTCATCCATTGCCAGTGTGGTTTCTGTAAACCCTCAATATCCTATATATTCAGCTACTAAAGGTACTTGGCATAATTTTCTATCTCTTATCTCGTTTTCCTTTTTGGTGTTTGTGTCACAGAAGCTTGTTATGTTGTGATTTCTGTATATTGCAGGTGCAATGAACCAACTTACAAGGAATTTGGCTTGCGAATGGGCTAAGGACAACATAAGGGTTAACGCAGTGGCACCATGGGCCGTCCGAACTCCTCTCACTGAACAGGTACGAACTCTCCAATTCTTTAACTAATATTTCTCTCCTTTATGCTTTCTTTTCCTTTCAGTGCTCGTTGCACAAGTGCAACAACATAGGTGAATCATTTTTAACACAGGAAATTGTGTCGAGGATGAACATTCTGAAAATATCTAATAATGCTTTTCCCGTACGATTCAGTTTCTCGACGTCGAAAAAATTCGGAAGGACGTTGTCGATCGAACCCCAATGAAACGATTGGGAGAACCAGGGGATGTGTCTTCTGTTGTCGCATTTCTATGCTTCCCTGCACCAGGCTTCTTAACCGGACAAGTTATTTGCGTTGATGGAGGGATGTCAGTGAATGGCTTCTCCATGGACTGAAAACTAATTAGCTTCAAGGCCTGCTAGTTCATCTACTAGCTAGCAGGAAATGTACGAGAGAATCATATTGCTGGTTGTTGAAGTATTATAGCCAAGAGATTTGTTCATCTAGTGACTTTCTTTTCTTTATTTTTTTCTTTTGTTTTTTCTTATACATAATTCTTAATGTTTAGGTGGATTTTATACTCTTACATTTCCTACTTAAACTAAGACGTTTATGCTTATCTATCTAAGATTTATTCTTATCCAAAACTCTAATAGATATTAATCTTTAATATTGCAAAGTTAAAAAATATTAGAATTTTTATAAACTCTAAATACTAACTCCTGACCTTTTCAATATCAACTGCTATTATTCTTTAATCTTCTGCTCTTTACGATATTTTGCCTCATAATTCTTTCATTACCAAACATGAATTTTTTTGACATTGAAAAAAGTAATTTTACCTTTGTACTCAACCCCAATTGCATTTTTTCAAGCCATATTCGAATTTTCAAATCTTCAATCAGTCTTGTAGATTTTCCATCTAAGAGTAACCGCTGGGTGTACACATCTTTAATTTCTTGTAGTTTAATTCAAAATTGCTCCTATTACTTTGTCTTGAGTTTCCACTAGAAACCTGACTGAGTAAGAATCCAAATCTTGAATTGACTAGGTCGGCTATTAAGCTAAATTGAATTTAATGATTTTGTTTCTAATAATGATTATGTTTTCGATAACATATTAACTGAGTTTGTTTTCTACTAAAAATCTAACTCGTTTCTCAAGTCGATTTGCAATTTAATAATTATATTCCTAAATTTTTATAGATTGATTTGGAAATGTAGTTGTTGTTATTTTTTAAATAATTTTTTTATATTAAAATATATATTAATAATTTTTTTATTTTTTTAAAATTATTTTTGATATCAACACATCAAAATAATTTGAAAATACTAAAAATATATTAATTTAAAATTAATAAAAAAATTTAATGTTTTTTAAATATTTTTAAAGCACAAAAACAAACATGACTTTATTAACCAAGTTCGCTTTTATGAGATTTATAAAATAGTAAGTGAGTTAATTTTTTACTTGAAATCTAACTCAAGTTACACTTCAAGTTTTGAATTTATCAAATTAATTTGAAGAGGATAAATTGAATTTAATGTTCCTAAATCCCTATCCCTTTACATCTAGTTCATTTTTGTGAGGTTTGTAAGTATTAGCCTAGTTTTTTACCTCTCATTCTTATACATATTTTGAAAAATTAATACGTATATCTTTTTAATAAATTTAATAAATTTTAATTATTTTGTTATTTTTATCTATTTATTAGTTACCACGAACATTCATGCTCTACGACTGGAACAAAGGCAGAGCTCACCCCGGTGAGTATATTCTTTTTAAATATGACTCTTCCAACTATGTTAGTACACTAAGTACATTTTGTCAGATTCTTTGTCCGCTGCAACCTTACAGTGTCTAAACTCTTTCTTAAGTGATTTTGAGGTCCTGTACGTGGTGTAGGTGGTGGCAACTTTTATTACAACGCCATCCTCCCAATCTGAACATCAGCTGGTGAGTACATGGATAATGTGTCAACCATTAAAAATGTTTCTAGTATAATTATATGCGCAATAAGTTTTCTTTTACTGGAAATGTTTGGATACAATGGTTAGTCTGTCAGTCTAGTTTTGTCTTTTCAAGCCTGACCAGTCCTGTGAAGTGGGTCATCATCAAACCGTTCCATTTTCAGTATTTCTTTATCGTCGAGTTGCTGAATATTCTTGTGTCCAATGCATATTATGTGGTATTTGCCGTGCAAATGTTGTTCTTGAGACTCTTCATTTAATATCTGCTGCTGCTTTCAAGTAGTAGTAAGAACCTAAGCAGTGGTAGTTGGTTACATTTTGAAGTTGACATTGTCCAAGCTAGATTCACCACTTCAAATGTTTTTATTAGTAAGCTTCATCAACTCGTTTATGTTTAACTTGGCTCCGGTGAAAAGTCCCAGCAGATTCACTAGATATGGACACATAATACTATGCTGGTTGAAATAATTTGAATGTTGATGGGTCATGGTTTAAAAACCAACATATGAAAATCACAACCCAAAGAGGGATTGTATCATTCTCGCGCTCAACTCTAAGTTGAATAAAGAAGTGCTCATACCCAACTCTACGATGAGTCAAGATAGTCTACATTCAACCTCATGTTCAATTAGAGATACACTCGTGTCTAACTCCATATTAAATCAGGACACATCTGCACCTAACCCATGTTGGGACAGGAACGCATTCGAGTCTAAACTCATATTCTATCCAGGGGTGCACTTGTGCCCCACTCTGTGTTAGGTCAGGACATGTTCGCTCCCAACCCCATGTTAGGTTAGGGATGTGTCCCGCCTAACTCTATATCAGGCCAAGAATGTGCTCATGCCCGACTCCATTTAGGGTCAGGATGCGTCTCACCTACCTTCACATTAGGTAAATGTGCGTCCGCTCCTTGTGCTAGGAATGCGTTCGTGCCTAACTTCATATTGGGTTGGAATGTGTCCTCGCCCAACTCTACTTTGGGCTATGGGGCATTCATCTCTTATCATTTTTAAGTGCAGTTACAAGCTAAATCCAACTCTTTTCAGGATCAGTGTGAATTGAACTTAACGCTTTTAAATTAAGTACATAGCTAAAAAGGTAATTCTATACTAAGTTACTCATACCCTATATCTGGATTAGTAATCATAATATTTATCATATCTTATTAAATATGAATAAGTTGTTTATGTTTTTATTAATTAGATGTGATAGTACAAATAATAAAATAATATTATCTTACTCACACAAGATTATATTTATAACCCTCTTTATATTATATAAAAAAATCAAGTTAAGTAATATAAAAGAAGGCAAGAACATACATAAAAAAGGTTTGAAACCATGCGAAACCATACGCAGAGAGATATAAATACATTTCTTACTTCTTCTTTTTTAACAATATATTATCTTCTCCTTCTTCTTCTTTATCTCTATAAAGATTTATTACTCTTTTTATTAATATTTTTTAATATAAAAATATCTTGTACTCAATTAATTTAAAAAAAAAAACATATAGAAAAGGATCCTTATCAACACCACTAAAGATTTTGTATAAATTTAAATTCCTAGGTGGAATTGATTAAAGATAAAGTGAAAATCATAAAACACACTATAAATAATATACAAGAATTTATATGAATAATTCTTCCCAGGATATTCTCATTGATTTTGGTATCCTCATCAAATGCTATTAATCTTGGCACCTTCATGGAGCTTGTCTCTGTCAAGTCAAGAAGTAATATCGCATCTTTTCAGTTTCTAACGGGGAACATATATTTTATGAATATCATTTAACAGGCTGTGAAGATTGATGGACGTGAAGTTGGCGATGGACAAGTGGGCCCTCTAACTCGAAGGTTGCAAAATGCTTTACAAAAAGCTTACAGAAAAGTCAGGAGTGCCCGTACCATCCTATCTGGATAATTAAATAATATATTATGATCACTTTTCCTCTTTCAGCAAGCAATACTAATAGAAAAAAAAAGAAGCGTTGAACAGAAATATGAGCCACAATTACTTTAACTATACGACCAGAATGTTTCATGTCATTTGTTTAAACGTGTCATGCTCTTCTTGAACATATTACAGCTATAATTTATCAATCAAATCATGATTTCTTCTTCTTTGTTTGATGCGCAAGAGCACTATTTTTTTTACCGGTTCATGAACCATGACTGCTGCTAAGAAACATTCTATGCCCTCTCCCTTTAATATTCCCTCGCCTTTCAACGATGGAACTTAATTATTTGTGCAGACTATGGACATTGTGCAAGGGTGGTTGCTTTCATTCCCACAGAAAGAAGATTGTGCAGCTGCGTTTTGATCGCCAGCATCACAGTTAAAGCACTGCAGATTTCAGATGCTTGTGGATTTGATACCATAATCTTGGCATTTCTCTGCATGTTAACACAGAAGCTAAAATCGTTAATCTGTTTAGCAACACAGGACTTTTAAGTAATTCCAAACATCTTAAACTTCAGTAGGCATGTGTCTACTTAGCCAATAAAATAAATCTCAGACTGTTAAATAGTTTGAACGTGATTGTAGCATTTACTTCAAGCAACGCTATAATATATATTTGTGCGTTGGTTCATCGGTATGCATAGGATTAATTCAAGGACTCTATTTTAATATGCCGAGGAATAGGTTCTGTAATGAAGACTACCTTAGGATGCAACCACCTTAGTTTTAATCTTTGCATTGGTTAGTGTTCTAGGATGTTGAAAATACAGATATATAATATGTTTTTCAGTAAGTACATGGAGATATTCTCACTGTGTTTATTTTTTCTATTTCGAAACAGTAACCAACCATTAAGTGAAAATGCCGAATTAATTGTGCTCATAAAACAATTACAATCAGAAGAATTTGCGGCAGTATAGAGATTTGGTTTATTTGAATGGTAATCTTTATTATTGTCTTTTAAGAGCAGGAACTCTACCGGTCTTTTTAATGTTTCCATGGAGCAATTTCCTGTGTTTAATTACACTTGTGACAAGGATAATTCGGAGTTCGGTTTTCCATTGCTTTCTGATAAAACGGGAGCTGATGTTACTTGATGGAGTCTGATGGGCAGCTGCTAAGACTCGGGCTGGAGGATGAAACACCATTTTTCTCCGGTTTCGACTTCTCACAAAACCGTTGGGTGGAGGAAGATAGAGCAAGATTTTAAAGGATCAAGATGTTCAACAAACTTGAGCATATCATATTGCCTTACAGGGACAATATTTGTGCATGTAAGATGTTTGGTGGTAAATTTATTTTTGACACTACCAAAATATTTGAAAACATGATTGAGATTGTGTTTCTTAAAAATTTTAAAATTTATTTTTATTTAAATTTATTTTTTATATTATTTTAATATTAATATTAAAAATAATTTTATAAATTTTTAAATAAAAATATTTTAAACTACAACCATTATAATATTACGAGCTCAAACATTTCCTACTTATCCGGTATAATATTGCTATGATATGCTATTACATAACGAGTGAACTACATCATTTACGTGGGATTTAAGATTGCTTGTGGCTAATGTTTTATAACATAATGTACATGAAAAGTATTATTTGGTTGAAGGAACATATAGTTATATAAAATAAATATGTTTTTGTTATAATTATAAAATAAACTTAAATTATTATAAATTATAGGGGATATATTTATTTTTACTGTCTCTATCTATACTCGCTCGAGTAAGAAATAAACATACCCATAAGGTTAAAAAAACAATAATTATCTTGACTTTTTATCTATATTTAAACTTATCAGTTTTTTTTTTCTTAAATAGGCATTTGAGAATGTTATAAAAGTTATTTTTTAAGTTTTAAATATATTAAAATAATATTTTTTATTTTTTAAAATTTATTTTAACATCATCACATCCAAACAATTAAAAAATAATTTAAATAAAAAACTTAAATTTTAACAAAAAGCAGTTTTAACCAATTCTATGGGCTGTATAATTTAGAGGACACAATGCGTTATGAGAACCAATGGAAAGAGATTGCTTCTAGGTTCGGACTTCCATCAGACAGGCATGTTGACTTTCAAGCTCTGTGCAAAGGATATTCCAAGACCACGCAGTACCCAAATATAAATCCTCACCCAAAATCAAGTGGTGCACAATTATTGGCTCACTTGCTACAGGGTGAAGGGTATGTTTGATAACGTGCTGTTTTAAAAAATTAAATTTTTTTATTAAAATTTTATATATTTTATATATTTTGATATATTGATGTTAAAAATAATTTTTAAAAAAATAAAAAAAATATTATTAACATATATTTCAGCATAAAAAAATATTTATAATCATATTGTTAAATAGGCTTTATAAAATAATATTTATTTTTTAATCAATTAATACAAATCTTGAAGAGTTGCTGTTAGCCTATTGTAATGGCTTCTTTATGTTTATAAAAAATGGCATGTGGTTGGTTTTTTTTAATTTAGATTTTATTGGACCAATTTATAAATTAATTTAGATTAATTTATTAAGAGATGGTGAGATTAAAAGATAAAAAATCAAAATAAATAAATAAAAATAAGAGAATAGATGACATGTTGAGACTTTAATGTTTCAAACCTGTTTTTCCCTTGAGAAAAAATAAAATTCTATCAGAATAATTTAACAATGGGTCATTCATCATTCCAAAATTTAAGAGGGAAAGTTACTTTTTTTTTTTATAATGTATAATGAAAATACCCTTATAGGTTCAAATTTTCATCTTGCTGTCTTTAGTCAAATAATTCACATGCCCTTGGGAATGGATTTTGCATGCCTCTTATTCAGGGGCATTTATGTATTTGTATTTATATATTTTTGTAAATATATATGAAGTTAATTTAGAAGCAGTTGTGTGATTTAATATATACTATGAAAAAAACCTGATGATACATACTACACGTGTAAGCATATTAAGGGCAATCTAGTTGTTAAACATCACTCTCAATTCTGTAGAGTTTCTCTTGGCGTCACGTGGTGCGTGTTTCATGCCCATTGAGTTAGGCGTTCATTGTTTTTTTATCCCTTCCCTCTCTTCTGTTTTAAAATTTGTGCCTAACATTTAAAATTTTAGAATAGCCTTCTTAGAGATATTTGAATATCAATACTTATTCTTTTAATTTATTAATTTATAATTTTTTTCATTGGCTATAGGTTTTTTTTATTTGTTTTCAATAATTAATTACCCCCCTTCCCACCCATTTTTCCAATTTCAATTTAAGCGTCTGTCACCACCACCGCCACTGCCCCAACCTTTCCGTCTTCAAAACGGCAGCACATCTCCCCTTCATTTTCAACTGATATCCTGACATTGTTCCTGATATGACTGCACTTCTTTTTGCATTTATTGAGGCTGCTCATAGTACTTTTTTGGTTTCATACTTACAACGCTATTTATAGCCTAAAGGTGTTGAACTTGAAGGGGAGGTATCTGAAGATGTCTCAGCAAGAAAACAGTAGCAGGGATAAGAGATGGTCTCTCCAAGGAATGACAGCTCTAGTCACTGGTGGAACCAAAGGACTCGGGTAATTCCAGATTTTCAGTTCCTTTTTCATCTGCACCTTGCTTGATGTTTTACTTTAACTCCGTAGTCTTAATTTATTTTAGTTAATTTCTTGGAAGATGATGCACAAAAGCAAGATTCCATCAAGGTCTCAAATCCCTTTAGTTATAAAACATAAGATTATAAGTATATTTTCTTCCTTTAATTTACAAAATTCAGCAGAGAATATAAATTGTATTATCATTTATAACTCTGATTCCTGGGTCCATTACACTG
Source organism: Populus euphratica (assembly GCF_000495115.2). Taxonomy (NCBI): domain Eukaryota; kingdom Viridiplantae; phylum Streptophyta; class Magnoliopsida; order Malpighiales; family Salicaceae; genus Populus; species Populus euphratica. Next base: position 304,340 of record NW_011500037.1, on the reverse strand, counting down.
AGTACTTTAATCTTTTGGCAGCAATAACTAGCTTATTCTTGAAATTAAAGGTGTTAAAACAGTACACTTGTTTGCTGATGATCAATTATGATCAGGTATGCTATCGTGGGTGAGTTGGCAGCACTAGGGGCAATCGTGCATACATGCGGGAGGAGTCAAGACCAGCTCAATGAAAACCTCCGTGAATGGAAGGCCAAGGGTTTTAAAGTTACTGGTTCAGTTTGTGATTTGTCCTCTAATGCTGAAAGAGAGAAGCTGATGAAGGAGGTTTCTTCTTTGTTTGATGGAAAACTTGACATCCTTGTAAGTAAAATCTCTCTTCGTTTCTTATTTGCTCAACCCATTTACAGCACTTTGAACTTGCATAATGTTAGTAATGTACATGGAAACTTACATCTTGAAGATTATCATCAGGACAAAAGCATTGCAGAAGATTACACAATCACTAACTCCTAATGCTTAGTCAAAGTTAAATGCTTTGGAGAATATTCAGGGGATAATTGATTCCAATCAAATCTCAGCTTGCCACTTCCTCCTTCTCCAAATCCTGCATGAACTCATTGGATTCGTCAGGATGCCTTGATACTAGGTGCCATAATGTCCACATTAACTGAGCCTATTGTAGCTCAAACTGCTTCTCATCAAACCTCATATAACGTCTGGCAAGCACTGGAAAAGATCTTTGCCTCACAATCCAAAGCTCGTATTTTTCATCTTCGTTCTCAACTCTCCACTCTTCGTAAAGGTTCTCAATCAACCACTAATTATTTCTTCAACATCAGAAAGATTTCTGATGAGCTAGCTGTCTCTGGCCAGCCTTTATCATAGGACGATACAATCACATGTATTCTTGCTGGACTTGGGCATGATTATGACTCATTAGCCACCACTATTTCAGCTCGACAGGATTCAGTTACTTTGGAGGAACTGTACTCATTACTGCCGATTACTGAGTCCATAATCACTGCCAACAATACAACCTCCTTTTTTGGCGATGGTTCTGAAAATCTTTCTACTCGTCAACACAATTCCTTTCAACCTCGCAGCCGTGGAAACAGTCGTGGACGAGGGCGTGGCTACTATCGCACTCACCAATCTAATTATCACACCAGTCATCTAACAACATTCAAGGTTTAGCAGCAACAAGGAACTCTCTCGAAGACACTGTGGTATCCAGATACTGGTGCGACAAGCCATCTTACAAGTGATTTAACCAATCTCAATCTCAGACATGGTTGAACAAAAAAATCTCGGGTGAACTCGGTTGAGTCGACCTAGTTGGGTCAGGTTAAAAAATTAGGTCAAAGTATTTAATACTAATTTTTGTTAAAGAATCTTTGGTTTGGTATGCCATAGTTTTTGTTAAAGAGTTTTTAGGTTTAAAAATGTGTTTGGTAAATATCTCTTAAATCTATTTTTAGTAATATTATTATAAAGAAAAATGAAATTTTGCTTAATAAAACCTAAAAAAATAAAAAATAATAATTTTTTTATTTTTCTTACAAATGACTAAAAATACTAATGTTATTTAAGTATTTTTTAAAAAAAAATCTAAAATGTCTTGACATGTTTTTTTTTTTTTTTAAATATTGCATGGATTTTATAATAAGTTTATAATCTTTTAAAAGATTTTGATTTATACTTTAAAAATATGATAATTTTTTTTAATATATAGAATTATAAACTTATATATAAGATATATTCCTGATGTTAAATAAATAGATAATTTACTTTATTTTTTATGGTAATATTAGAATGATTATATTACCTAATAAAATAAATTCTTTATTGAAAAAGATTTTTTTAAAACTAGACAAAAAATTAGAAACATGATATTATTCTAGTTTATATCAAAAAAATAAATAATATAATTTATCTTATGTAAAACATATTAAAATTAATAATATATTTTAAATTTTTAAGTAAGGTTTTAAATTGTGATTTATGTTATTTTTTAATATATTCTTTTAAATAAAAGTTTTTAAACTTGAAATTTATATAAATTTATATTTCATGCTATTTTTTATTTAATTTTTATTAAATCTTGAAATTTATGTAAATTTAAACTCATAATTATTTAGTTATTTTAAGATTTTAATACACTATTAAAAAATTATTTTAACAATTTATAAAATTAAATATATAATTTATATTATTTTCAAACCAGAATCTTAATGTTGACTTGCCATTGAGGAACCTGTACATCTAATTTTTTTTCCTTGGTGTTGAAGCCTTTCCTTGCATCAATGGTCCTTGCATTAAATATCTCATTTGTTGTCCTCGCATCGTCTCGGTAAATTCATGCATGATCTGAAAGAACCTCATTGACAAGCTCTTGAAACGCATCCTGTGTTATATAAAAACAAACAATTTCTTTTGGATTCTTCATCCCTAAGTCCCAGTCACTGCATTTTCAAGCCTTTGCTGACAGTGACTGGGATGGTGACCCTGAGGATCGACGGTCAGTTAGGGCCTATTGCATTTACCTTGGTTCTAGTCCCATTTCATGGACTTGCAAACAACAAGCAACTGTCGCACGCAGCAGCACTGAGGCCAAATACAAAGCTCTTGCCAATGCTGCTGCTGAATTACAGTGACTGCGCAAGCTTTCGGATGAACTTGGTTTAACCCCTACTCAAAACCCTATCATTTTGTGTGAGGACATTGGAGCAACATATCTCTCTGCCAAATCCATTTTCCATGCTAGAACAAAAACATATTGAAATTGACAATCAGTTTGTTCGTGATGTTGTGTATAACGAACAAATCCACGTCAAATTTCTCTCCACCAAAAGATCAGATTACTGACCTGCTAACAAAACCTCTGGCCACACAAAGGTTCCACCATGCCCGGTTCAATCTCAACGCCAGGGAACTTCCCTTAAGATTGCGGGGGCGTGTCAGTAATGTACATGGAACTTACATCTTGAAGGTTATCATAAGGACGAAAAGATTGCAGAAGATTACACAATCACTAACCCCTCATGTTTAGTCAAAGTTAAATGCTAGGGAGAACGGTCAGGGGATAATTGATTCCAATCAGATCACAGCTTGCCTAAATCTTGGCACTTGCTGTGCACGTCTCTACTTACAAATATTCTGTAAACAAAACAAACAATGCAATGAAAAATACATCCTGTTCTTTAGTCTTTTTTCAAACTCTACATAGAAGGGCTTAATTAACCGTGACATAAATGCATGTAACTCGATATTGCAAGTAAATCGGAACTTGTCTGATTGCCTAAACTTTGCTAATCTCTAGATAAACAATGCTGGGGGGAACATACATAAAGGAACCTTAGACTACACAACTGAGGATTTCGTATCCATCATGAATATAAACCTTGGATCTGCTTTCCATCTGTCTCAACTTGCACATCCACTTTTGAAAGCTTCAGGAGCTGGAAGGATCGTCTTTATGTCATCCGTTACCAGTGTGGTTTCTATAAACCCTCAATATCCTATATATTCAGCTGCTAAAGGTATCTATTATCTCATTTTCCTTTTTGGTGTTTGTATCACAGAAGCTTGTTATATTGTGATTTCTATATAATTGCAGGTGCAATGAACCAACTGACAAGGAATTTGGCATGCGAATGGGCTAAGGACAACATAAGGGTTAACGCAGTGGCGCCATGGTCCATCCGAACTCCTCTCACTGAACATGTACGAACTCTCCAATTCTTTAACTAATGTTTCTCTCCTTTATGCTTTCTTTTCCTTTCAGTGCTCGTTGCACAAGTGCTGCAACATAGGTGAATCGTTTTTATCACAGGAAATTGCGTCGAGGATGAACTTTCTGAAAATATCTAATAATGCTTTTCCTGTACGATTCAGTTTCTGGACGACGACAAATTTCGGAAGGAGGTTTTCAATCGAACCCCTATGAAACGACTTGGAGAACCAGGGGATGTGTCTTCTGTTGTCGCATTTCTATGCTTCCCAGCACCAGGCTTCTTAACAGGACAAGTTATTTGCGTTGATGGAGGGATGTCAGTGAATGGCTTCTCCATGGACTGAAAACTAATTAGCGTCAAGGCCTGGTGGTTCATCTACTAGCTAGCAGGAAATGTACGAGAGAATCATATTGCTGGTTGTTGAAGTATCAATAGCCAAAAAGTTAGTTCATCTACTAACTTTCTTTTCTTTATTATTTTCTTGTGTTTTTTCTTATGCATAATTCTTAATGTTTATGTGGCTTTATATACTCTTACAATCCCTCCTTATACTAAGACGTTTATGCTTGTCAACCTATGATTTATTCTTATCTAAAACTCTAATAGATATTAATCTTTAATATTGCGAAGTTAAAAAAAAATATTATAACTCTTGCAAATTTTAAATCCCAACTTCTAACTAATATTGAATTCTAACTCTCTCTCTCTCTCTCCCTCTCTCAATATCAGTTGTTATCATTCTTTTATTTTTTTTCCTTTTCTTCACGTGTTAATGTCGTTTTTATTCCATTATTGCCAAACATAAATTTCTTTGACATTGAAAAATGTAATTTTCATTGTACTCAACATCAATTACATTTTTCCAAGTTAGATTCATGTTCCCAAATCTTCAATCAGACTCAAAGATTTTCCATCTAAGAGTAATCTTTGGGCTTGCATGTCTTTAATGTCTTGTAGCGTAATTCAAAATTATTCCTATTACTCTCACTCTCGTCATGAGTTTCCATCGTAAACCTAACTCGAATAAGGCTCTAAATCTTGGATTTATTAGGTCAGCCTATTGAACTAGATTGAATTTAACGATTATGTTTATAACAATATATTAACTGACTTTGTTTTTTATTAGAAACCTAACTTGATTTAGGTATAAAGTCTTTAATTTGTCAAGTCGACTAACTAAGATAGATTGAATTTAATAATTATGTTCCTAACCTCTATCACCTGAATTTTCTTTGTGAGGTTTACAAGTGTGACAACCCAATTTTTTACCTCTCATTCTTGTATATATTTTGAAAAATTAGAAAAAAAAATATTTTTCAGTAAATTTAGTAAATTTTAATCATTCTTTTATTTCCATCATTTTTTTATGTGCCAAAAATAAAAAATAAAAATCATAAAAAAATACAAAAAAAAATTAAAAAAAATATCAAAAAATACAAAAATAATTTTAAAAAATATAACTAGAGTTGAAATTAGACTAATAATTGAGTATCATAAAAGAAAAAACTAAAGAACTAAGGATGAATTTAAAACACTCGATCAAATTAAAAAGTCAATTTAGAATTTATTTGACAAGGAAAATAAAAAATGAGAGTTAGATGGGTTAAAATTGTATAATTTTGAGAGTATGAATTTGCATCAATAGATTAAATTAGAAATCTAAATTGATTCAACTAGGGGTAAAATTAGGAAGAAAAAAGTGATTTAGAGCAAATCCAATTAGAATTGACAAAATTCAATAGCCAAGGACTATAATGAAAAGGAGAAATATTTCAGGGATCAATTGACTATTTATTTAACTCTGTTCGAGTCCCATTCTTTTCAGTCCAATCAATTGAGTCCAATTGAATCAAACTAATCTAATTCAGCCCACTTAATTCATGTTTTCGGCTCAATTGTTTCCAATTGATTCAATTTAACCAAGTAATTAAACTCCAAATTCAAACAATAAAACCAAATCTTTTCAGCTCCTCAATCCCAGTAAAAAACAAGATTCTTAGCTCCTCAAGGCCCAAATTCTAGCATATCAAATCAAATCAAATCCCAGAACTTCAGTAATCAAACATCTAACTCTCCAAATCTGTCCAGCAAGAATCACTCAAAGGTATCTTAAGCCAAATCTCTAGCCTGTCAAGAATTATTCTCTAGCATGATTCCAGCTGCAAAACAAAAGTCTTCCTTCGATAGCACTTCAAAACGAGTACACAAGCAGGGCCACAATAGCAACAGGGGGGAACCAGCACCAGACATGGAGGACAGAAAAAAACAAGACTGGTGGAACCACCACAAGCCCTAGATTTACCCAGAACGCCAGCAAAGAACACTGGAGGTTTTTGCAGTTTTCAACCAATCCCTTTCATCTCCAAGACAAGAACACACAACATCCCATCTTCCCAACCATGGCCACCGTTAGCCACATTGCTTTTGCTATCTTGCCACGGTCCAGCCAATAGAGCCATCACTACTAGCCATCATCTCAATCATACCCACCATAACAGAAACCAGCCTCTCCTCAACCCCAATAACCAATCATGTCATCTTCCTCTTCACTGATTGTCATCTTCCTCTTCAATCATCCACCAACCTCCTAGCGAAGACAACCCATTGTTGCTGCTTCTCACTGTAACAGCCGCCCTAGTCTCCTCCTTCCTCACTATAGACCCGAAAAGCCTTCTCACCAAACACTCACACCAGCCCCCTCCTTCACTCATCCTTGCAGTCTATCCACTCTATTCACTACCAACGGCAACAATGACGAACCCTACACCAGCAACAAATGATAGCAATTACTCAAAGGACAACAATTCAAAGTGATGATAACATCACCTTCTCCTCAACAGCCACGACACCAGAAACCACCACCATTGAATCACTACCCACACCAGCCTCCAGTCACAGCAACCTCGCTCTCTTCCTCGCCATCAAATGAACCCTCAGCCTACCTCTTTTGGCAGTCCACTTGAAGAAACTCAAGCCACAAACCTTTGCAATCTCAATTAAAAAATTATTTGGTTTTGGTAGATTCTGAGAGTGGCAAGCACGAGCTCTCCAACACAGAAAATTTAATTGGTCAACATGTGAGATACACACACCGCGGGGCCCAGTTTTATTTTCATCAATCTTCTGTCCTTTCTCCACCCTGAAGGCTAACTTCAAATCCGGACAAATATTCAAGTTGTGATTGTGTTATATGCTGTTTATGTTCATTTTCTTTTTAATTTTATATATGCGTGAGTCCAAATATTGTCAGTAACAAATATTGGTCATAATAAATAAATAATAATACTAAAGAATATATTTACCTACGTAAGTTTATTTTGTGTAAATATGATATAATATTTTGGATAAGTTCAACGTGATTTCGTCAAAACCCATTAATACAAATTTATGATATAAGAGTTGCTTCTTTAAAGTTTATTTTGAGACTGATAGAAGTAAATGGAATAAAAGCTCCATACAAATTTTTACAATATATATATAACTAAAATGACAAGTCTCATTTAAAAGGGATTGAAGTCAAGATTTTTATGATTAATCAAATCGACAAATCTTCTAATTCTAAGGACAGACATCAAATCCTGATGTTGAGCACAATGGTTAAATTACCTTTTATGAAGAGATGGGAAAGAGAAACATTATGACAGCTAACATTGAGAGGAGTGTTGGAATTCAGCGTCAACTAAGTTTTAGATTTTTAGGATTTATAAATAACTATGCAATATTAATTATTAAGATCAAACATGAATTTAATAGCAATATTAAGATCAAAATTATAAATAAGAAGTAATTTTAATAATTATTGGAATTAATTTTACATTAATTTTAACGATTGACATGCATAGACTCAGCAGAGGAGGGCATGGGGTGAAGCTAATAGCAAGGATGCATCTTTCCCAATGGGTTAAAATCCATTTATGCATCTATTCTTTTTGTTTGAATGTGGGCTTCAGTGACTCAAGGAGCTGGGTTGGGACTGCACTGCCCAGCTTCGTTCGTGTCCAGTACTGTTGGGAATATGACCACTGCACAGGTCATAGCCTCTTTATTTTTGTTAACCAGCATTATATAAAGAAACAAATGTTACTGTGATGAAATAAAAAAAAAAGGAAGAAATGGATTTTAGTTCCTTTTTCTTATGTCTGGATTATGATTCACTCTGGGTCAATGGATGCATTAGTATGTTTTGTTCATTCCTGTCCTTGACAAGAATGATTATTCTATGTTTTTCTCCATTTTTTCTCATCAATTGTCCATGTTTTGTTACTGCTTTACACCTTTGCAATTTATGATACACAAGAGGTCTCTATATAGTGATTTTTCTTCAAAACTTTGCCCGCATTTCAATGATATGTAGTGCAATACTTACCTTCGGATTTCTCTGTGTGTTTTCTTCCTTCAGCTTTTGAGATACAACTAGCTGATCGCTTTAAGATACAAAGCTTTCGCAGAACAGTAATTTAACTAGTATTGTATTTGTGCATGGGGCCGAATGGGTTAGATTGGAATCCTTCAACTACTTGTTACCTCGCTATAAAACAAGCAAGCAAAACAAAAGGGGTGATAGAGAGAGAGTTGAGTGATAGAATCTTCCAAAATAATACTCAGAGCTTGTTCATGAATTTAAAATATGATTTGTGCACCTACCTAAGGATCTTGACCCTCAATAGTGTATTTGAAAAGTAACATTGAAAAAAAGAAAACCATATTCTCACTTAACTTAACTTGTTAGTCTTATCTGAAGTTAGTAGTATTAGACTGGGCCTGATTTAGCTCAAATTTTATATTAAATTGAATAAAAATTAATTTGATAAAACATTGATGATATAGTGAGTCAATTTATATTAAAATTTAGTATAATCTCTTAATTTTTTTTCAAAGTAACATTATGAAACTTTCTATTTTAAATGAGTATAACCCATAATCTAAACTTAAGATCGGGTCATAACCCAGTCCAGGATTATTTAATAACTTTGTTTAAAACAATGGTGATGTCTTATCTTTAAAATGCCATGTATAGTCATATCATTGGTATTCCACAGGTAAAGTTAAACAGCAAGAAACATCCTCTTTAGTTCATTTTACATTCAATCAAATACAGTAAATTGTCTCAGTTATCCAAGTCTTGATATAAATAAAAAAATACCAAAAAATAGCTAGCTTTACGTTTTTTAAATTTTTAGCCTCAAAAGTGCCCTTTCTCCTCTAATAATTGCAAGGGGCTGTATGTAAAATTGATTGCTTTGGCAGTACACTAAAAGCACTAATGTTACAGAACTCCTTTGCATGTGAATGTGGCTTGTCTCCATGTTAAAATTGGATCGTGCAACTTCTAATACCATGTAGCATCGCAAGGTTAGCGGTTGATGGAAATGCCAGCTCAGTTAGCAGGGGGAGGGGAGTCCATCGCACTTCCAAGAATTGTTTTTATATGATTATTCTACAGTTTAGGAATTTTTTAATCAAATCCCTCAATCTTACATACTCTGCACCCCAAATATTTTTTTTATTCTAACTTATCCCTTTTGATTAGATGACAAAAATCATTTCTTGATTGTCTTAATTCATTCAATTACTTCATTTCTTCCTTTTACCGATTAGTCAAGTATATTTACCTCGATTATTTATTTAACACATCCCCAAAAATTCATAATAATTTTAATTTTTATGACTTTGACATACATTAACATCACTTTTATTAATTATTATTGTAGCCTCATCTGCTTATTAAAATGATTATTATCAATAAACAATTTTAATTGATCAATAATTAAGTTGAGCTTATCGAATCAAATTCCAATCAAACTAAATTTAGAATAGAACAACATGATATTATTTGATAATTTGATTCTATTTTTTATATTCAACTTATGGAGAGTTTATATACCCATAAAACAAGACATATAAGAAAATAAAATATTATATAAAATGCTTGATCATCTCTTTTGATTAGATAATGTAAATAATTTTTTGATTGAGTGATTTGTTCATTTCCTCGATTTTATATATATATAGACACACACACCAAAAATAATAGAGAAACATGAAAAGAGAGCGAGACGAGACGACTGTTTTTTTAGCCCTGGTCCCTTGGAGACATTATTATAAACTTGAAATATGTCCACCAACCAAAAATATAAGAGAAACAGAAATAGAGAGTGAGACCAAACGACTGTTGTTTTAGCCCTGGTCCTTGGAGACATTATTATTATTATTGTTATTATGAAATATTTCAAAACATGCTAATTCATAATCTGCGTGCTAAGATTTTTACCAAAAAATACTTAATACTCAGTTTTCCCTTTTATCAATTCATTGTCATGCATAAACTTTATTCTCTTTAAATCCATCTCTCAAAAGACACTCAACCCTACCACCATATCAACTTTTTGCCTAGGGATTCGGCCGTGAACACGTACAATTTGATGGGGCTACAATTACAATCTCAATGCACAAGTGATTTTGATTTGATGCCACAAACATAAGTTCATCAACACCCTAATCTAGTCCTACACAAGATTCGACCATGTCTTTGGACACTAAAATGATCAAATTGGGTGAAGTGGATTAAATTCAGGTTTCATGTATATCTTTCAATGTGCAGGCTGTGTTAAAAGAAATTCAGAGATGCAGAGCGAGCTTAGCTCTTCTTAAGGCTGCTCATCATGGCAGCCTTCTGTTGAGTTTCACGTTCATGAGGTTCTGATACATCACCTTTACGCTTTTCTGAGTTCAAAATCTTGATTCTCAGAGTGTGCTTCTTCTGACTTGCTGAAAAATATGATATTGGACATGCATTATTTATCTAGCCATGTGAATTATGTTTGCTGTACGTACTCTTATTAGGAAACCTACATCACTTTTATAAAGCTATATATTCGAATTTCGCATTTGGACTCTTGCAATTTTTTGTCCATCTGAAAAGTTGATTCAATCAGCAATAATATGATCAGTCACCAGCAGAATATCATATAGACATGTTCAAGCAGATTGTACAAAACTTGAACTAATTACGCATCACTAGTCCAAGTGATCAATTATCTCCAGGGTTGTATCTTTTGGGGGTGCCATGAAGGAAGATATTAATTTGCTGGTGAAATGGTAGCTAAAGACTGGTTTGACGCCAAATTTGGATTGCGGACAAATATATATAAAATATAAGATTGAAAAAATATATTTTGATCATCTTAAATGAAGTGCCAAAACCTGGTAGAGGGAAACATATGGTCCAGAGGTTTGACAGATTTGAAAGGCAAAAGTTTCAGCCATGGCCCATTTAAGCACCTACAATATTATAAATCGCAGCACAGATAATTCTTATGATAGAGGCTGAAAACAGTAAGATCTTAAAGAGAGGAAAAAGGTTGAGCCGTAGAGGTTAGGAGAGAGTATTAGTACAAACTAGAACAAAAAATATGCTTGGGCAAGGCATTAAAGATGGTTTGAATTGACCAAGCATCTATGTATGGCTCATACAAAAGATGCTCTAGAAAAACTACAAAAAGAAAAAGGTGGAGAAAAAGTTACAAAATAGAGGAACAGAAACATCCAAATTAGACCAACCAAAATAAGCTACACTAGGAATAAAATGGGAGAGACATTAGTTGCGATGAACCTTTCAGAGACTGCCTAAAAATGCAGAAATTGCCCTCATATGGTGTGTAGAGGGCCAACCACAAAGGAAAATTAATAGTAAACTTTCTAACAATTCAGCACACACTCTTCTTGAATCCTACCTAGCATCTGATACACTGCTGTAGCAATCTCGTCCACTGAAGTCAGCTTACAATCATCTTCTACCTGCAATAATGATCAAGCCATCATAAATGTTAAAACCTTAGCTGGGTTCCTTTTTTTCTTTATTCTTTTCTTTTTCCTTTTCTTTTTGTCTAGGCTGTAAAGAAATTACCTTGACACTTAGCGAATAAAGCACAATTTGATCAACCGTCGTGACATTTAGGTGAAGAACAGTGAGGCGCATGCTATGCAACCCAGATACAACCTTCAAGAGCTGTTTCGGCCGCCTTTTCGATCTTATTTTGAGGTTGGCATGACTCTCTACCATGGTCACTTCTATGTCAGCTATAGTAGATTGAGTCTTATGCAACTTTTCATTCTTGCCAACAGAGTTTTCGAAATGAATTGAGCTTGTTGAGTACTGCGGAAATGTAAAGAACTCAGAGAAAGGCAGTGAAGAAACATGTTGCTGATTATCACCATCAGAGTTTTCCTTCATTTTTTTGCAGGCACCAAGCACTTGCATCTTTTGTTCAAGCTCCTTGACAAAATTAATAGCACCTCCGATAATTGATGCTTGATCACCCTAAAAATTAAAGTTAATTACTGCTTAAGAGAAAGAAACTTTGCAGGCCATACAAGAAAGTTACCAAGAGATAAAACTAAGCAAGAAAATGAGGAGGAGAGGGAAATGAGAGATACCCTTTGAACGTAAGACTCAGGCATTAAAGCTCTCAGAACTGAAAGATACTCGTTCATTTGCTTTCTTCTGTTTCTCTCTACAGCAATGTGAGTCATTCTTTGATTCTCAATCTCTTCTTTGTTCTTCTTACTCCTCGATCTCCTTCTCTTAACACGGGTAGCAGGCATTGTTGATGAATCACCCAAGTGCTGATGACGATCACTAGTTGGAGGAGCAGTACTCAATAGTCCATTTGCTGCATCAATGCTTGCATCTGATGAGGATGGAATATTGTTGCTACATGTTAGGTGCAAATCATTCAAGTGAGGCACCATGGAATTAGATGGTTGGAAAGAGTTCCAGTCCTCTTGAAGAAATGTTTCTGTTTGGTTCTCGAGAAAATAAGAAGAGCAGCTGTTGTCTTGATCTTCTTCATTTTGGTCTAGGCCAAAGTCATAGCTCCAATTCCCACCAAGCAAGTTGTAGAGCTCTTTGCTGCTGTGGCCAAACCAGTCTTGTTGAAAGACTGCAGCCTCCAGTGCCATCTCTTTCTCTCTTATAAGAAACTCAGTGTATTTTTTTTTTTTAAAAAAAAAACAACACAAAGGAGAAGAGTAGCAGAACAGAAAGCACCCAAAAAGAAGAGAGGCTTTCTGCTTTTTGGGTCTTGTGTGGATGGAGAAGCTGAGCTTTTAAAGGCCTTATTATGAAACAAATGATCTACAGCATATTGCACGTGAAAATGGTATTGAGTTTTTATTGAAAAAGAGAGGAGTGGAGGCCACAATATTGGATTAATTTTCTTTTTGAAAAAAATAACAATATATATACATGCTCTATTTCTCCTTCTTTGGTTTTTTCCTCTCCAGTAATAAAAAAAAAAAAAAAAAACCTCTTTGTTAAATTAAAATAGGATACTCCTCTTTGTTAGCTAACAAAAAATAAAGTGGAACTTGTAAAAAAAACCTCTTTGTTAAATTAAAATAGGATACTCATTTTTGTAGGCTAACAAAAAATAAAGTGGAACTTGTAATAAAAAAAAAAAAAAAACAACACGCAGGAGAAGAGTAGCAGAACAGAAAGCACCCAAAAAGAAGAGAGGCTTTCTGCTTTTTGGGTCTTGTGTGGATGGAGAAGCTGAGCTTTTAAAGGCCTTATTATGAAACAAATGATCTACAGCATATTGCACGTGAAAATGGTATTGAGTTTTTATTGAAAAAGAGAGGAGTGGAGGCCACAATATTGGATTAATTTTCTTTTTGAAAAAAATAACAATATATATACATGCTCTATTTCTCCTTCTTCTTCTTCTTCTTTTTTGCTTTTTACTCTCTCAGTAATACAAAAAAAAAAAAAAAACCTCTTTGTTAAATTAAAATAGGATACTCATTTTTGTAGGCTAACAAAAAATAAAGTGGAACTTGTAATTTTAAGAAATATTTTTCAAATTACATAAATTAATTAAATTTACATTATTTCTCAACGTCGCCACTTAATTTGGAATAGATCCTAGCTAGACTATAACCTTTTCTTTTCTTTATTGTATTTTTTATTTTAGAAAAAAATAATAAATTTATCTCCCATATAATTTTAAAGTTAAATTATATTATTTTAAAATAAAAAATACAAGAGAGAGGTATTCATTCTATATTCATTGTCTTACACTATTCTATCTCAAAACACTAACCAAATATTATTTTATACTACTATTATTTTATTCTCTTTAAGTGGAAGCTCCTTGTTCTTCAACAACCGCACAATAATCAATTCGTACTTTTTATTCATTCTTATACATATTATTTGATTTCATCAGCAATTCATATATTCCTGAACCTGTTTCACACACTAAAATTAAATGATTAAAATTTTTAATCTCTAAGTAAATTCCTCACATAATCACATCCTAATTAAAATATTTTAAGAAATAGTAATTCAATTGTGACTTAAAATCTGAATCCCAATAATATATATACACACACAAACAAGAAGAGGAAGAGGAAGAGGAAGGCATCTAGCTCACTAACCATTGCCAACATCTCTAGTTATTCCCCTTCCTCATATGAATTGTGAATGAGATTTGAAGAATGATCTTAAATATCCTGTTGGCTAAGATAAGAACACCCAGTGATAAACTTGAAACTTAAATCTTTTGCCGCATATTGCCTGTGCTATCTAGTTGACGTTAAGCGGGTGCATGCATGCCTAAAATCAGTATCATGGAAGTTTTAGATACTTGCAGCATTCACAACACAACTATCAATTCTATCTATCTATCCATATATATATATATATATATATATGTAAGAATTTTCTTTTATGAATTGTCTCGAAATGATATTAAAAAAAGTATTTAAATTGGGACAGAAAATGATATAAACATCAAGCTGTCACAGTAGCCAATTTCTTATTTTTCTTCTCCAATTTTTAGTAAGAATCAAGAATTATTGTTTAACTTGAGCTCAATACATGGTTTTTTTTAAGGATTACATATCTAAAAAAATATGGAAAATAAATATGATAAAAAAATAATAAACTAAATTAAATATTGGAAGCTAACTAAGTACTAAAAATGAAAATCTACTAATAAAAAAAAACCACAGAAGGAAATTAAAAATAGTGTCTTGTTCACTTTATTATACTCGTGTTTTTGTAAATACATCGATGGATAAAGCTTGAATGGGTGGCAAATCATGGGCCACATAATTAAAAAATTGGATTTCTGTAAAGAAAGTGGTGATTAAAGTCCCATCTGCCCCAGGTTTTAGGACAGTAACGAAATACCACATGCAGCAACAAACGGGTTAGCTTTCTCTTGTCTCTGTTCAATTTTTTTTTTATTTTTTTATTTTCTAGCGTAACCGATACTCTGGATTTTATGTAATTATATTGGCCATTTTAACTTTATACCGCTACCGACCTGCACCTTGATCTGTTAACGCCTAGAGCAGTCGGTCTACTTTAAGCCTTGATTTGTTCCAAAAAAGTTAACAATCATTTATCATCAAAGATTAAAATATATATATATATATACATATGATAGATGAGTATTATGGTGTGAACAGACTCTTTAGGTGTAATTAATCTGTGTTCATCTTCAATTCTTTATGTAATTTTCAATCGGGCAGGAACTAGTGTCTCTACGATATATGAATATCACAATGTGTTTATATTTAAGGGCAAAACAAAAGGTTTAGAAGTAGAGGGGAGGGGAAAACAAAATTAAGTAATAATAATAAATAAATAAAAAAGTAGAGGGGAGGGAATTAAAATAATTAAGTAATTGATATTTGAAGGCGAAAAACATATAAAATCAGAGGGTATATATATAATTGAAAACTTTCAAGATTTTAGGAGGTTTCTATTATTTTCAAACAATTTTTTATTTTTATGTTAACTCATAAATGTAAAGTATTTTATTCCGTGAGTAGGATGTTTCACCTATATAGCCAAACTCCCAAATTCCTTATCCTTAAAGTTAATCTCCACTCATAACACCTTTTCCTTCAAGGCTTTAACTATTTATTTGTTGGAAAATGACACTCACACACACACACACGTATATAATTTCTTTTCGAGTAGAGAAAATGTCCTCTAGCATGACAAAATAAGTAGCATCGACTCGAATTATGGATGTAAGACTCATTAAAAGAGTTAACCCTGTTCAAGACTCGTATTATAAACTGGATGTTGATGGGTGAATTCCAGTTATAATTTAATATATATATTGTTTTGATACAAAGAATTTGTTCATAGCAAAACCTAGTTCGAGCTAGGTTTTAGGTCATCGAGTCCGGAATAACAAAAGATTCACTTACTCCACACCCTTATCTTTGCGTGCAAGCCTGCATAAAGCACGAGGCAAGAACTCGAAACATGGAATCGAGTCACAGGAGCCACCATGAACCGCCGAAAACTTCTGAAGAAAAACTTGAAGGTTCGTCATTTTGTAATAATATGGGTTGAATGTACGAATCCATTGAGATAAGTGAAAAATAAAAAAGACTGACATAGAAGAGATTCTCGCAGTGATGAAGGCCAGCTACACTGGTATGATTTATCTGATACAGTCGCACGTGAGGAATCTATTTGACAAAACAAACTAGCCATTCATACTGTACATTACTATTACATAATGTATAATACATAATTTATATAGGGATAGTTAGTATTGTACATTATGCATGAATTTCGTTCCCAAGGTCACTGCAAAAGGCAGCCTTTTGTTTCTACAGTTTCAAAAGAATGAGAGCCCATCTTTAGATTCTCGACTTCTTTGAGTATTTCTTGAACAAACAAGTTTCTTGGGAAACAGAGAATTCGGATCCAACTATTTGTATTCCATCTAAAAACAAGTACATAAAAAAGGAAGGTTTAATGCATGTTTTGTATTATATTAGCGTGATTAAAAAACAAGTTTAAGAAGAACTATAAATTATAGCTTCTTATAAACTCATATTTTGTACAAGCAGGTTTAATAAATGAAAACTAAATCATTTTTAAAATTATAATTAGTCTAAAAAATCTCTAACCACATGTTCTGATTTAAGATGTAACTAGAAAATAACTTAATTTCTAACTAGAACCAACATTTTTATTTATTTATACATGGTTAGATGAAAACTTAATTCAATAGCTTTGTTTTTTTTAAAAAAAAAACAATTAATAGCAAACATGAACAATAAGACCAAACATAGAGATGTGTGCACATCAATGATATAAACGATAACATCTTTTATCTTGATATTAAATTGAGTATTAAGTAATGCATTAGGGGTTAATTTAAGGTTTCTTCCAAAAGAAATCTGTGTTTTTTCCGAAGATTTTTTTATTTTGAATATTAACACATCAAAATTATAAAAAAGACTTAAAAAATATTAATTTAATATTTTTTTAAATAAAAAAATTTAAAAAAACATGTTGATAAAAATCTATAAATTATAGCCTTTTAAAACTCAATTTTTTACCAATTACGATAAAAAAAGGTTTAATAAATTAAAATTTTAAAATTATAATTAATTCTAAAAACATTTCAAACCGCATCACACTATAATATCAAACAAAAAATTATACATTTAGCAACAATCTTGGGATCATGAAAATTAAAACGCTCTGATTTAAGAAATAACTAGAAGAAAACTTAATTTCTACCTCCAAAACCAACATTTATATTAATTTATACATGGTTAGATGAAAAGTTAATTCAATAGTTTTATATACATACATACATACATATATATAAATGTGTGTGTATATATATATATATATAAAAAAAATACTAGCAAACATGAACAATATGACCAAACTTAGAAACGTGCCCACATCAAGGATCTAAACGATGACATCTCTTACCTTGATATCAAATGGAGTATTAAGTAATGCACGAGGGGTTATCCCAAAAGAAATCTATTTTTTATTTTGATGTGTTTGTTGCATTTTGGTTTTTTTTTAATGTTTTTTAATTAAAAAATATTTTTTTATATATTTTTTAATTTTTACATAAACACATTAAAATTATTAAAAAAATACTTAAAAAATGTTAATTTAATATTTTTAAAAAAACATGTTCATAAAAAAAAAAAATCTAAGTTCCCTATTCGAATTGGCAACATTTTCCTTAATTTCCTATAGGAATCATTGACCAATCAATCATAAAAGTATTTTTTAACAGGAATAAATAATACACAAGCTGCTTCCAAGTACCTTTTGCCCAATAATATTAATCCATAATTAGTTAATCAATAATCCAAGTTGCTTTCCATGATACGTCTGAAGCTAATAACATTATTCGTAACTTATACATTTATCCTTTTCAGTGGTCCTACAGTCATTAGTACTGAACACAGTAATTTAATGGACATTAGTCGGCACATAGGATGATGTACCTGGTAGTTTACCAATAATGTAAACTAGAAAATTGGACCCTGTAATTTTAAATCCATCAATCAGAAATAACTGCAAAGCATGAATGCCTACATACGCTCACAAAAAAAAAAAAAAAAAAAAAGAGGGAAAAAATGATGATGATGAATATGCCATATTTCTTAATTTTACGTGTTTTATAGGTTAATTTTCTCTATCTAATGCCATATATATTCAGTGAACAAGCTTAGTATCGTAGTTATGTGAGTGTTTGTAGCAACTTTCCGAATACGAAGGCATATTATATATGTATAACATCTAATTCAAAGGATAAGGAATTGAGTGTTCATGTGAATGGATAGACACGTACACATGTTTAAAAAGAAAGAAGAATATTTTGGATTAAAAAGAAAAATTGTCTCACTCTACCTGATAATCCAAAATCTTTTATTGATGGTTTCAAGCATCATCAACCTAAAAAAGTTTCAAGAATATTCTGGCCTATTGCTGCCAAGAAATAAACCCGATCCGTACCATCTACTTTCCCACTAAGTTTTGTTGTGGGGATTTTTTTCTCTCTTTTTTACTAGTATTTTTCTAGTAAAGAGACGTGGGAGTATAATATAAAATAATTATTTAAATTTTATTAAATAATTTAAAATCTTAGATTAAAATACTTTTTAGAGTTTTATCGAGTGGATATTTATTTTACTATCCTCTCATTTCTTTTAATTAAATTAAAAAATTAAGCACACATAATAATATAGATTTTTCATTTGGTTTAATAAGATGTTTTAAAAAATAACTTAAAATTATTCATTTTAACTTTATCTAGTAATTTAAATTTTTAGGTTAAATTATTTTTTATATGATATTAAATTTTAATAACAAATCTAACATCACTATCTCCATTCTTTCTTGTAAATTAATTTTAGGTTGAATTGTTTTCTTGACATATTTAAATATACATGATAATTTTCTCCAATGTTCCAAACATTCTGCAATAACAGTATCAAGGGAAGAGGGGAGAAGATGCTGGGCTGTTTATATGAACAAGAAAGTGCCTCCACAACAAACCTGTGAGTTGGATGCTCGAAGCATCCAATTCAATGGATATGCAATCTCAAAGGATATCATGTATATATGTGTTCAGATCATGGTGACAGGTTGTTTTTCTGTAAACAAGATGTTTCTATAATAATTAAACTGATACTTGAAACATTTGGTTGTATCGTTTGTTTATGCATTTAGAACTGGTTTGGATGCATTTTAAAAATATATTTGGCTTCAAAAACATTAAATTCATGTTTTAAAAAATCTTAAAAAAAAATATTTTGTTGTATTGTCAAAAGTGTAATATTTTTTAAAAACATTATCTACCGTAATGCTAAACACACAAATCAAATGTTTTGAATATCCAACCATCCTTTATATATTTTCATATCCTTTACAGATTAACTATCTCAGGACAATATATTTTTTTTTTTATCTTTTTCTAAAAAAGAAATTTGGAAACTAAATCAAGCGGAACTTGAGAAATTAAGGGCGAGCATGTAGGTATTATGAATTTACAATGAACTCAGCAGGTAGGTATGTAGGTATTATGAACTCACAATGCAACGAATTAACTTAGCAGGTAGGTATACAATTTTGAAAATGTTTTTTTCTTGGGTGAATTGATCTATCATAGGTGTTAGCAAATTCGCATGCACGATCCATTGGATCCTATAAAATGGGAAGAAAAGATTAAATAGCTAGATTCTAGACCAACCATTGTCCTGATGCGTTCATTATTATAAGTTATATGATCAGAACTTTCTACCTAATACTCCATTTTATATTTAAATAACTTATTAAACTTTGGATCATACAACTTAAAGCAATATTCCCTTGAAAATACATAAACTTGGATATCAATCAACCAATTAGAACTTGACAATATTCGTTTTTTATGTTATATACACACATTCCAACTTCCTAGGACATCATTTTTTCAGTTGTTCTTATAATTATAACATCAGCCACACCTCATTTGCATGTCAACTCAGAACATAATCTATCCAAAAATAAAAAAGAAAAGGAAAGAAAAAACAAAAAGCAATATTATACCACCAAAAATTAAAATGAGGGAACAACAAAATGAAGTATCTTGAAGGGATTTGATGACCAGTCCGAGGATCCTAAAAATTTAGGTAAAATCTTTTAGCTTTATAATGTTATAAAATTCACCATAATTGGGACTAGCTAGGTCGATCACAATAGGCATTAGGGCTTAGGCCGGTCAATCTTTAGACCACTTCCAAGATCGATCCTTATCAAAAAAATAAAAATAAAATAAAAAAAAGTAATTAATGCAAGAAGCTAAGTCACGAATGGAAACGGTCTCCCAAATCTAAGTCAAACCTTCTAGTAATCATACCAAGTCAACTCTAAATTTATTGCAATAGCTACATATATGACAAATAATGTAAAATTAATGCAACTAATTCACAACCCTTTCGAGGATATTGGTGAAGTTTGATGTTCAAATGCAATGGATGCCGCCTTCCTCAGGGAATCGGTGTTCATTGAAAGCGAAGGGTCTTCCCATAAGATCGTCTTAAATATTTAGGTTTGAAGAATTGAGAAGGATCTGGTTCAATCAAATCGAGATCGATAGAGATACTGGCAAATTTTTGTCACTATCGATCCTAGTTGTGAATGAGACCAAAAGGTTTTCAAGGATTCAGATTTTGTTGTTGCTGATGGAAGGTGAATTGTGAACTAAGATATTAGCTGGTCTATTCCATGCCTTGTCCTTTCTTGGAGTGCAAGGGACCCTTGTGTATCACAGCTCACCCTCTAGGTAATTAGACCATACGTAGTTTAGACACACTAACTTACCTAACAATTAACACTTCAATTATTTTTTTGTATTTTGCATAGGGGCTATATTAATTAATCTATAATATAATCGACATACACCCAACTTACCGCTCAATTAAGTCAAGAAATGGCCTTAAAATTTTCATATTACAGTTTTTCTTCATCTGTTGTCCAATGTACTTTAGAAAAGAGCAACTCTTCAATATACCTCTGTCTATTATGTTCCAGAATTCAAGGATTCATGCACATAGCTTTGTAAGAGTCCAAAATAAAAATCATAAGCTAATTTCCTCATTGGTATACTGGCTTCGGTGCCCACACATTTCGCCGCGGGGCTGGATTATTCTTTTGCACAATAAATAATATTAAGTTGTCAAAAAAATATTTTTTTAAAAAACAAATATGACTTGGGTCATAGACCGGGGTCAAGTAATCTAGTTTTATTTTAAATTGACAAATAAAATAAAACTATAGTAAATGAATCAAGTTCAAAAAGAAAAGTTATTAGAAAAATCTAGGAATTTTTTTTTCTTAAAAGGTAATAAATGATATATCTCAATTCACATCCCATTAAATATAAAAAAATAAAATAAAATAAAAAAACATAAAAAAAGCAGTCCTAATCAATCCAAGTTTCTAAGATAAAAGTATAATCCTATTAATCAAGGCTAAGCCACCCCAATATATATTGTCAAACTCGTAATTCAAATCATAAAATTGAATAATCTAATAAAAAATAAAAAAAATTATTTAATTTTTATTTTTGAAAAAAAAACTGTTTTAACATTTTAAACTTGTGACTGGGTCATTAACCTGAAGTATCATATCTAATTAAAAAAATAAACATGAAATTCTCAACTAATAAAATATTAAATAATAAAATTAAAAAAAGAATTATAATTATACAAACTATTAAAAAAATAGAAATTAAATGAATGAAGATTAAAATAAATTTTATATTTAATTGAAGGGTTAAATTAAAAAGAAAAATTAATTTAGCAAAACAACTTAAAAAATCAAAAGAATGAGGATCCCAATTGACATAAAAATAAATTCATCAAAATAAATTTTTTATTGAAGGATAAATTAAAAGGGAATAATAACTTTTTCAAAAAGGCCAAAAAAATTAAAAATTAAAATAATGAGAACCAATTTAAAAAATATAATATCATCAATTTAGACTGAAAGATGAAATTTAAAACCCATAAAACTTTTACAAAAGGGTCAAAATAATTTAAATAAAAAAAATAAGAACCAAGTTGGACAAAGATAATATATAGCAAATAATGATGGAATGATGAAGTTGATAATAAATAAAACTTTTATAAAAAGAACAAGAACAAAAATTAGTAATCAAAATAATAAAAACTGTAATTAAAGCAAGAGGACTAAGCTATAATTTTTAGAGGAAAAAGGAGAAAATAAAAAGAAAAATAAAAGAATTAACATTGACTCACGCCATACTCCAAAGGCAAGAAAATACGACAGTGCTTTCAATGACAACAAAGAGCATGTTTGAATAACGAGAGGAGCTATATATGCCACTCAAAAGGTATAGGTGCCTCCCATATGTTGGGGAGTGCACTACATGTGCAATGTTTTTTTTTTCTTTTTTATTTGTATATTCGATGAAATGTTAGAATGTCTCTAAACTAACTTTATAATCATCAAAAAACTATTATAAAAAGATGACGTGCAATGTTTTTTTTCTTTGTATATTCGATGAAATGTCAGAATGTCTATAAACTAACTTTACAATCATCAAAAAACTATTATAAAAAGATGAAAAATCCCTTTAACTATGATTTAATTTTTGTTTTTTTTGTTTTTAAGGGCATTTTAGTTGTTTCATTATGGTTTTAAATTTTGTTTTATTTTTTTATATTTGTTCAAATATAAAATTTTTCATCAACTTACATTATCATAAACAAAAACCCATAAACACCTTGATGCTTGTTCCTTTTTTTTTTTTTCTTCCAAAGGGTATTTGGTTTTTTTACTATGCAATTAAAATTAAAAAATATTTATTTGTTTCTAGTTAATTTGATAATAACTAATGGACCATGTGAAAAAGCTTTAATGTCCCTAGAAGCCTATATTAAATTTTTTGAATGGATGGGTAAAATCATCATTACATTGTTCCTATAAACAATAACCTTAAGTCCAGAGCTACAATGTTTTTTTAATGGGTTTTAGCTTCTTTTAATATATTTTCATTTTATAGATTGTTCACTCCATGATTATGTATATTGTGTAAACAATCTACTTTTCATTTGTAAATGCATTGTATCTAAATAAATCGAGCATGTCTCTTCTAATTTAGAAGGATCAAATTTATTTTTGAAGTAAATAAATTATTTGATTGAAAGGTTTGTTTAATTCTAATTAGCTCAATTGTAATTAGGATGTAACTATTATATATTGTGTTTAATTAGCTCAATTGTAATTATAATTAGGATGTAACTATTATATATTGTGATAATTAAATTGGCCAGAGATCACAAGTTTCTTTTGAGGACAAAGGACAAAACACAATGATGTTAGGATATTGTGCTTTAATACTAAGGATAAGCTAGCTAATATTTTGACAAAATTGCTTTTGTTGTTTAAGTTCAAGCATTACTTGTACTTGATTTTTTATAACCATTAGCAAAATGACTTGGCCTTGAATGGTTTGACGGTGGAGGTTGAGATTTTTTACTATTAAGGAAATTCAAGCCAAGGTAGAGATATTTTTAGACATGGTATGAATTCAAATTCTTAAGGACTTTACATTAAATAATAAAAACCTTATAGACATATAATTGTCTTTTCTAGGAAAACAATACTTGTTGAATTAATATTTTACTAGAAGAGGGCCCATACTATGCCATCAAATCACATTATATTTTTTTCATAAAAAAATATGTTTAATTGTTGCAGATATATTGTAAAGAAAGAATAAAAATATACGATTTAGTTATAATCCTTGTTAAATAATTTGATTTTATTTTAATTAGATGAAGAAAAAGATAATAATAACAAATACACCAACATTTGTTTTTAAAAAATCAATCACAATAACCTAGAAAAATTTTAAAAAATAAAAAAATTATTGCAGTTTAATTTTTAGTTAATTAAATATGGAAAAAAAATTAAATAAAAAATATATATAAAACAACCTAAATCAATCTAAGTTACAATGATAGAAATGTAATAAGATGTGAGCATATCAGGATCAACCCATCAAACTTGTGATCTAAATCACAAGATCGAGATGATCTAATAAAAAAAAAACTGAAAAAAACCATAAAGCTAATTTTTTTTTAAATATTAACTTATATTAACTTTTCAAACCCAAGAATCAGGTCATTAAACCAAAAGTATAATGCATGTAAATACCATGAAGCTCAAATCACAACAAATCAAATATTAAATGATAATATTGAAAAATAAATTATACAAAAGGATCCAAAAAAAATAAGTAATTAAAAATAAGGATAAAAAATAAAATAAAAAATAAATTAGAGAGTAATTATATTTTTTTTATCAAATGGTGAAATTGAAAATAAAAATAACTTTAGGAGAAGGACAAAAAATCCAAAAGAAGACCTAATTAAAAAATATAATATAACATAAATTTGGCCTGAATGATAAAATTAAAAACCAATAAAAATTATACAAAAAGTCAACAAAAAATTAGAAATTAAAAGAATAAGGACAATATATATATATATATATCATAAATTGGAATTGAAATATAAAATTAAAAATATATAAAACTTCTACAAAAAAAAATCACAAATAAAAAAGAATCTTTTTTTCATAAATTTTTTATGTTTAATTGTTGCAAATATATTGTAAAGAAAGAATAAAAATCTACGATTTAGTTATAATCCTAGTTAAATAATTTGATTTTATTTTAATTAGATGAAGAAAAAGATAATAATAACAAATACACCAACATTTGTTTTTTAAAAATCAATCACAATAACCTAGAAAAATTTTAAAAAATAAAAAATTATTACAGTTTAATTTTTAGCTAATTAAATATGGAAAAACAAAATTAAATAAAAAAAATATATAAAACAACCTAAATCAATCTGAGTTACAATGATAGAAATGTAATAAGATGTGAGCATATCAGGATCAACCCATCAAACTTGTGATCTAAATCACAAGATCGAGATGATCTAATAAAAAAAAAACTGAAAAAAACCATAAAGCTAATTTTTTTTTAAATATTAACTTATATTAACTTTTCAAACCCAAGAATCAGGTCATTAAACCAAAAGTATAATGCATGTAAATACCATGAAGCTCAAATCACAACAAATCAAATATTAAATGATAATATTGAAAAATAAATTATACAAAAGGATCCAAAAAAAATAAGTAATTAAAAATAAGGATAAAAAATAAAATAATAAATAAATTAGAGAGTAATTATAAATTTTTTATCAAATGGTGAAATTAAAAATAAAAATAACTTTAACAGGAGGACAAAAAATCCAAAAGAAGACCTAATTAAAAAATATAATATAACATAAATTTGGCCTGAATGATAAAATTAAAAACCAATAAAAATTATACAAAAAGTCAACAAAAAATTAGAAATTAAAAGAATAAGGAAAAAAAAATATATATATATATATATATATATATATCATAAATTGTAATTGAAATATAAAATTAAAACTATATAAAACTTTTACAAAAAAAAATCACAAATAAAAAAGAAAAATTAATAAAATAAGAATTAAAGTTAAAATAGCAATAAAGAGGACATCTTTGGAATTTCAAAGGGAAGATAAAAGAAAACAAAAAAAGTTTTGTCGGTAAAAAAGTATACCTACTACCATTAATGACATGTGTTAACTAAAATGAATGAGGATGTGAAGGTTATTCTAACGATATGGCAATAAAGTATTTTTGACCTTTAAAAAGTATCGTGCATACCGCTTAAGATGTGTTAGCATATCTCATGTGTTAAATTATATATTTCATGTGCTCATAATTTTTTTTATTTAAATAATATTTAATGTGTACTAAAAAACCAAATCACCCTCACTCTACTCAATAATAATAAAAAATAATAGAGTGAAAAGATTAAAATCCTCTTAACACAAGCTTTATAATTTTTACTTCTAAAGATAAAGTTTTTATTTTATTATATTTTAAAAAATATAAAGATAAAACGGACCTTACATGCGAACTTTAAGAATTTTGTTTTCAAACATAATCTGTAATCTCATTATACTTAAAAATTCAAAAAAAAAAAACTCATTTACTCCTAATCAATTTTCTATGACTAATATAGCTACGTGAAAAGACCAAATTATGTGTAACTCCTAGGCCATGCTTCTTTTTTTTTGGTAAGAGTAAAAAGAATAATTGTACTATTGTTATGGTTAGTGAAATGTATGTAGGTGTACAATGAAAATACCTTTAGCTTTAATTTTTATTTATTTATTTATTTATTAATCCTTTACCTATTAGGACTAAGACATATATATATATATATATATATATATATATGAATGTGTTCGGGCCTAATTTTTCTTACTCCTAAACTCAAAATCTAAACACATTCAATCTTCACAGCACACCATGAATTTCTTTTAAAGGATGACCTTGCATGCTAAAAAAATTAGCTAAGAAGAGAAATTTATAGTTTCATGTGAACATTGAATGTAATTTGAGAGTTCTACAATGTATTATTTTGAGGGTAAGAAAATTTGTCTTCTTCACTTGTGGACATATGCAGAGTCCAACCATATAAAATAAATGTGATGTGCGATTGCTTTCTTTTCTGTTTGGAGAATTAACATTTGGGATATTCAGTTCTAGATTCTGGCAGATGGATGAGATTCATGGTTCGAGTAGAATGCAATTAACTATTGTTTCTACAATTGTAATTTTATGAAATTAAATTCTATAAAAAGTATGTAAAACATGTTTATGACGTTTGATTAAACTTCAGTGAAAAACATGTTTTCAATAAAAATCTATATACGGTCTCTTGCTCTCTATCCTTATCTCTTTCCCCTTCATTTGCTTGTTTGTTTCATTGATTTTTTGTTGTTTTTTTTCTTTTTGATTAGACATGGGGGGAATTTCTGCTACTAGCCTACAATATGAAGCATTATTAACAAAGAAGCTACAGTATTTTTCCTTGATGTCAAACCAGGTAGCTAAACTGCTACGTGCCCAACTTCAAAAAAAAAAAAAAAAAGCAAGTTGCTGCTTTAAAACCCATTTGTTTTTGCTTTTTAAAAAATCGTTTTTTAAAAAAAAATTAACTTCAAATTAGATTTTTATGTATCTTTAGATCAATTTGATATAAAAAATAAAAAATAAAAAAATTATTTTAATATACTTTTAAATAAAAAATATTTAAAAAATAATCTCATCCATATTTTCAAACATGATATTGATTTCCTTTCCCATCCTGCATCCATGCAACAGTTTAAACACTGTATCGTGCGTAGTACACACAGAAGAATCATTTCACTTTCATGATAGTTCAGGGCGTGCATGCAGTGAGAACTTCTTTTCAATTATTTACCAAGATGAACAACAAACGTAAAGCAAAAATAACAACACCACTCTCAAAAGGAGTCGAAGTTATGTATAGTGAGTCATGGAAGAAACTGAAAAGACAATGTCTGTGACCATTGAGCGGTACTGTTGTAAGAGAAGAAGTTGTGATCATGATTGCAGAATCGGCACATGCATATCTAAGAGAGAGCCACCATCTTTGAATGCATTTTAATTTCTTTTTTCCAGTTTCTACGCTAATATTCTAGCCAAGTCACAGTCGTGCACTATCTGTGACTAAAAAATGTTTTCACGCAATCCAGAATTTTCTAAAGTTGACGATCTTTGATAGCTCAGTGATATAAAATTTCTAAAATATGATTCGACATCTCTTCGTTCTTAATTTCTTAATACTTAGAAATTCATGTTTTATTTATTTATTTATTTATTTTAAGGAAGACAATAAGCTATAGATATGATCTTAATTGGCACCTAATTGCTATGCATCTCTTCAAGCATCCTAGAGCGAAAATTAGAGCATCTTAATTTTTCAAAAACTATAAAATAATAAGGATAACAAAGATGTAGAAAAACCTAATCTCTGAATTTTTATTGAAAGATAATAATTGATTCTAAAATCCCCTAGAATTAAGTTTAAATAGCATGCATTTCCAATTTAATTAAGGGCTAAACATGAAATACAATAACAAGAAATCTGAATTTAATGTTGAAGTAAAAAAGAAAAGATACTTTGTAGAGCCCAATTCCTGAAAAATGGGTAATTTAAGATGGTTATAGACATCCAAACATTGAAAAAAAGAAGAAGTAAGATATGCATTTGTTTTTAAAATATTTCATTTGATTAAGAATATATATATATATAAGCTCCAAGACCCATGAATTCTTGACTCTTCCAATATATATATATATATATATATAAAATGTGGACCGGATAAACTCTGCTTCTAAATTCAGCTACCGGGACCTTTTCTTTTCCCAAATCTACTAAAAGCTCCAAGACCCATGAGTTCTTGACACTTCCAGTATGTGTATATCTATATATATATATTGTTGCCTGATTTGGAAGTTTCATCCATTAATGTTCAGAGGCAGAGAACCTCACCTCAAGGTAATGGCCAAAAGCATTAATTGTACCTTTATTTTGCCTCTCTGGTATGTCAATTATTCAACTATACACGAGACAAAAATAAAAATAAAAAGTACTGAAGAAAATGCCTCTTTTTTTTTTTTTTCAAAACTTAAGATAAGGCTGCACACGGAAAATGAAAAAAGCTCATTATAGAAATCTCTCCCGCTCTCATGTCTCCCTCATTTTCCTCTGCTTTATTCCTAGGAACACATTTCACTTGAAGCTAGACTGTACTGCTACCATGATGATGATTTTCTCATCATGCAATGCTTTGCTGTCCTGCCAATTGCCATCCATGCTTTTGTTGAGAAATTAGAGGAATGGTCTTAGCTTTATACTCATTTCATGTGGAAAATCAAAAGATTAATTTGGAAGATGGAAGTGTGTGACAAAGACTCCCCACTTTTAAGTCCTTTCATCATGTGAAAGCACCAATTTCCGTGGGGTCTCATAATCTCTACTGATATATTCCCTCAATCTCTTTGTCTTTCTCCCAATTTTAGTCTCATGTGAGTGAAGCAGGGAAAAATAAAATAAATAAATTTGCATATCGTAATATGAAGAAACGTTTCTACACAGCCCCATTAATTGAACCAAATCTTGATACGTCTCTATATATTAGTGATAGAAGCCAATAAAATATTTCTACAAGAAACACAATCATCATGATAATTAATTGCAAAAGGCATACACTTTTTCCAGATCAATCCTAACAAACTGGCAAAATCATTGTCCTCTAAAAGTTTGATCAAATCCACCCATTCCTCACAATTCTCACCTACCTACCCCACATCTGATATCCCTTTGATTCATTATTATTTGAATCTAATAGCAAAAAGTTGTTTCACATCCAATCAATTTCTTCTCAAGGTTAATTCTAGTGTTGTGTATGCTATGTGAGATACCCTACCCTAATTTCTAAGGCATAATAATTATCTTCGGGTTGTAAATATATATGTCCAAGGTAGGCTCTTGTTGCCTTTGGACAAGGGAATGTGACCAGAAAACAGTGCCCTGGTCGGTACCCTAAAAGATGTCAAAGGACAAAAACTAATTGGAGAATAAAATGATTTTAACTTGGATTATTTTAACTTGGATTATTTATAATTCACTTTATCACTTTCTTCAACCATCGAGTAGCGTATAATGATGTATTAAAGGGATAGTTACACACGCCAAAGTTTTAGTGAACAGTCCTTGAAGATTCTCTCTTATCCATAGATTAAATAAATTTTTAGTGGCATGAGAACAAATAATTACATCGTCTGAAGGTACGATGAACTGATCACGCATATTATAAACCATATAAACTTGCATATCACGGATATTTTAATAATAATACTACCTCCCTATACTAAAAAAAAAAAAAACTTAGAAAGTTAAATTAACAATGAAACTCCACCTTTTCTTTCAATTCAATTTTTTTTATTTTTTCATTTTCAATCTTATTTTTTTAATTTTATTCTTAATTTTTTAACAATTATTTAGAATGTTTTTGGACCAATTAAGTCATCTGGATCATGTTGATATAACCCATACATAATTTGATTTTAAACCTTTACTAAATAAGAAGTCAGGTTGATAGTTTTTTTTATGATTTTTTACTGGTCGGTCAAGTTGTCATTGAACTTATCAAGTTAATTTGATCATATCAAAAAAAATTCTACATAATTTAATTATAAATTCAAGCAAGATAAAAAGTTGAGTTGAAAGGTTTTTTTAAACAATTTCATTCTTTTTTCTCAATCTCATTCGTACTTTTTTTATCACATTTGGACCAACAAGATTGATTAGATAAACTCTAAATAATTCTTACAATTTAATTTTAAACTTTAACTAGATATGAAGTTGGATTAGAAAGTTCCAAAACTGATTTGTTAGATAAGATTTAATAATAATATCAAATAATTTTTCATGGATGAAATAAGTTAAGAATTTTATACTTTTTCCAAAAAGTCTTTCACATTCTATGGGATATTAATTTCTTTTGATATAAATTCTCCAAAATGCTCGTTATCCGGCAAATTTATCCTATGTGTTATCTAGAAAATCTTTTTTTTTTAGGAAAATCTATAAAATTTTGTGGTTAAAAAAATACTTGATAGATATTCCAATTAGTTATTTCCAATGGAATTTCCCTTCACATGCAATTTGAATGAAAAAAAAAATGGCAGGGATTATAATCTTGTCTGCTGTTTATAACCCAAAAACCCAATTAATCTCTCCATATAAAAGTCAAACAGAGGTAATTTATCTCAAAAGTAAAAGATTTTTTGTAAACCTCTCGTGCCCACCATAGCGAACAGAGCAATGATGGCTAGGGTTCTAGCTCGTGTACAATATTGACCATGGGCCACCAACTTCCTTTCCATACACGCACGATTAATTAGCCATGAGTGTATGGTCATAGCTAGCTTCAAAATGGTTAATTAGAAGATTTAATTAGACTCTTCCCTGTTAATCCTTCGCACCACTGTAGCTTGCTACCTTGTACTTACTTTTCTATGTGATATATAAGAAGTTGGTAGCTAGAGAGCTTAAAAGTTTGGTGGCAATATTTTTCACCATGTTTTTCATAGACCGGGATTAGCATGGACTGTGTATATATATATATATATATATTGTGATGGTAGAACTAGATCATAATGTGAATGGGATTGCTTAACAAACTAATCAATAATTTAATTATTTGGATTACATGCATGTGAAAGTCGGT
This sequence comes from Populus euphratica, assembly GCF_000495115.2. NCBI lineage: Eukaryota > Viridiplantae > Streptophyta > Magnoliopsida > Malpighiales > Salicaceae > Populus > Populus euphratica. Next base: position 273,138 of record NW_011500037.1, on the reverse strand, counting down.
CTCATATACAGTACTACTAAATAAGCAGCTATAATTGCTGACAGCATGCCTTCGGGAAGGTAAGTTTAATGAATACTTCACATGAAAATAAGATTTATCGTAATGAGTATTTATAGATACCATTTAGAAAGAAAGAGTACTTTCTGAAAACTTCGTATTATTGCTCTTATAGTTCTATATCCTAGCTAATTTTAAATATAGTAATTATATGTATGTTTAATATTGTGATACTTTTTTTAAAAAAATATTTTTAATTTTTAATTTTTAATGTATTAATATCAAAAATATATTAAAAATTATTTTAATATATTTTCAATTAAAAAAAAACTATTAAAAATAACTTGTGAATTGAAAATTACAAACTTCATGGGAATTTTATCATTACGGTTATCATTATTGTGAATTATAATTAGTAATTCTTACAGATTTTAGCGATATGTTTTTTCAACACTTTTTTTTTAATTTCAACTGTGAGTATTTGTAAATCGGCTTGTACATTAATTGAAACTAAATTCTTTTTTTAGTGCACTTAAAGGCATACCTTTATAATCTAATATTTTTTCAATACATTATCCTTATTATGTTCAGATTATAATCTCTAATAAAAAATAAAAACTATAGCTCCCTGAGCAAAATCTCCTTTCGTGATGAGTCCCACGCTCTCAAATATATTCATAAAAATTTTATACATTGAACTAGTAAGTAAAGAAAATAACTACTTTTTTTTAAAAAAAAAGAAGAAAAAGCATGTGTTTTTAAGCATAAGATTATACCTAGCCAAGTGAGTTAATTTTAAAACCTCATCTCAATTTTTTGCCTAACTTAATTTTTTAATTGAACTATGTGGGAGCTAATTCAATTTAAATTGATTATTTCTATGAATTCAAATATAATTTGAATGATTGGTAAAAACATGACTTAACTTAAAAAAAACTTTAAAATAATAATTTTTTTAAAAAAATATCGAAACAATGATAGAAAATCATGATCTTCTTGTGACTCGGGTCTTGGACTCTATTGAATTTAATAACTTTTTTATAATTTTTTTATTTCATTATATAATAAAAGTAGATGCTCATTAAATTAAACATTAACTATAAAATATACATTTATTTGAAATTGTAATAGTTCTATAGAAAACAATAAAAAAATTCATGCAATCTATTTCCTAACAAATTTAACATTGAAAAACAAAATAAAAAAATAAAAAATAAAGGACAAAAAAAACATATTCAGTCGGTGGGTAAACTCGTAAAACTTGTGAATCAGGTAACCTGAATTAGCATGCCAAACCCATAAAATGGGTTGTGGACTCTATTAAAATTATAATTTATTTTTAAACTATTTTTTACTTGATAATATAATAATAAAAATAGATGATTGTAAAATCAAACATCAATCTAATACTGAGATTATTATTTTTTAGACCGTGAGAACCTTATAAAAGTTAAACAAAGCTAATTATAAAATTGAATTCTTAATTAATTCAATATCTATAAATAAAATTAAAAATAAATAAATAAAAATTAAACTTGTTAGACCCACAAATTATGTCCACCAGCCAAACTCTATAAAACCTATAAATTAAGGCAACTTGAATTACCCTGGTAAAACCTGCAAACTACTTTAACCTTATTAAAAGATAAAATAATAAATAATAAATTATACGACTCAATTTTCAATCACTTCAATAATAAAAAATAAAATAAATAAAAATAATTCTTTAAAAAAAACAATACATTTATAATCCATAAATACAATAAGTGTGGATGAACATAGTTCCCAATATCCTTTAGCTTTTCTATTAAATTTATATAAATATTACATTATATCTATCAAATGAGGGGTGCGAATGAATTTAAGTATCAATAAGTATATTAATAAAGAAATTTTATTTGGACGGTCATCGATCCCTTTAGTTATTTAAAACCATGATTGAAGTTATTTAAAACCATGATTTATATTAGGAACTGACATCTTTCAATTTTCTGTTGCAGAGCTCTTCATCCAAGATTAGTAAGTTTCTGAGTTATGTTATTTCAAGATTGAATTCCATTGAGATTTTACCTAAAAAATTATAATATCAGTTCAAATATAGTTCTTAAAGTATGTTTAGTATTGTAGTATAGGGTATTTGTTTTAATTGAAATATATTAAAATAATTTTTCTTTCAATATTTTTAACATATTAGCACATTAAAATTATTTTAAAAAATACCAAAAAGATAGTAATTTAAATTTTTTAAAATAAAACACATTTTTAAAAAGCATAAAAGCAAAAATGATCACACTTCTCAGCACTTACTTAATTTGAGACTCTTGAACTTTTATAATTAAATGAATCATTACAAGCCAAACTAACATGGATACAAAGTACCTAGCACAAAAAACTAATTATTTGAGTACAATAATTAACTAGAATTCGACAAAAACATGTATGCATGAGACAATCAATCCTGTTATGAGCTATGAAATAATTGGAGTCTTTGTTTTGGAGGTAATACATGAAACTTTTACCATATATTTAACTTATACTGTTTTTTTTCTTTCAATTATGTATTCCCACAAATATCAAGCCAAAATAATTCCTTTCTTTCTTTCTTTCTTTCTTTTTACATCACATAAAACCAAATCAACCATCAAATCCATGTGTGAGTCTGTCCCCGCAGGTGGGTTGAGCAGAGCTTTATATGCTCACTAACATATGCACGCAAATTAACTAGTTCATATATGTTATAACATGATTAACTAGTAAATTTAAGATTCATTTAAAATGGAATCCAATCATATTTTAAGTTAAAAATTTGTTGGGAATTTTCTACTCTAACTTTAAGTTCGTTAGAAAATTTGAGGAAAATATCTTATTTGCAAAATTTTTAAAAATATATAATTTAAAATGTGTTTAATAGAGTAATTACGGTAATTGTTTTTTATGAGACTCAATAAAAACTAAAATAAAAATATAAAAACATGGTTTTATTACAAGTGTTTCTGTGCTATTAAGGATTATATCAAAATGTAAATGCAACCACAATCTTTGCTTTGTCTTTCTGTTTGTGTATACGTGGGCGTGTGTTAAAATTAAAATTTTCTAACAAAAATATATGTATGTGAAGGTTAAGAGTGTTTGTGTTCTCTTGTTCACTTTGATCATTGTTAATAATTTTGTTAATAATTTTTTTTATATTATTGAATGAAGATTTTTGGAATAATATAATGATGTTTTTATTAAAAAAATTCAATGTATTTTTAGGATTTTTTTTCTTTTATTTCTCTTTCCTCTCTCCTCATTAAATACTGTTTATATCAGTTTTACAATTTCAAAGAGATACTTGTGCACCACGAATCAAATCGTAACCCATAACTCTTTAAATCGAGTTATTTTTTATTTTTTTGGATATTTTTTTTATTACACCAGAAAACCAAAAAAAAAAAAAGAAGAAGAAAAAACCTGTGAAGGTTAACGGTTACTAATAGTCCTCCTAGACAAGTTCAGTGATTTGACAAAAGAAACTTGTCATCATGCATTTGGAAGAGCACCCAAATCATTCATTATCATCAGTACACGTGTCAACTCATCATGGCCTTTCATGGAGTAGCAGTACTCATCAATCAATGTACAATTCCCTCTCTTGCTGGGCAATATGCATGAAACAATTAGCCAACCCTGCAGCAAACAACGGCGCGGACCAAAAACCACCCTTTTAAAATAAAAGAGCGGTTTCGATTTTTGGAAAGAAAAAATATTTGCAAGAAATTTTATTTACTGTTTTTAGGCCCATCTTTATGTGAGGGCAATCGATAGATGCTGACATGCGTGGGACAGTGAACGAAGCATCGTTTCTCTGAAGGGAATATAGTAAGAAGTCATAGCTCTTGCCCTCATTTTCATCTGTTCTTCTTTTTGGGAAGATGGCTAGGGTTTGGTGCTGACTGCTGAACCCTTATTTGCTTTGGAGCCTAGGACCTATGTATGTATTGAACTTGTACGTCACTCGTGACCCATCATGCTGATGTGAAGAATGAGTTTGATAATTCATAGCAGTCGGCTCCAACTTAGTAGAAATTCAGGGTGCATGGGATGATCAGTCGGCTGCATTAGGAATGAATATTAACGTCAAGATTTGCAGGTATTTTACCATGACCCTGCATTAGAAACGGATATTAACCTCAAGATTTGCAAGTACTTTACAAATCTGAAGTTGAGAAATTAATTGCATGTTGAATTCACATGTTCTATTTACTATTTAGGCTAAAGTCTGGAACGCGTCGGCACCCGTTACGCCACCTATATTCTCAAACAAACACTTGATCTTTGATATATTCTTATTCTTCTATGTTTTATGTTACTTCTAATTAAGCTTGAGTTATTAACTATAAACAATTCATGATAAAAGTAATGTTTAAGCTAAGATTTTGATCAGAAAATCCATATTTGAGAAGTCTTCAGAGAATATATATATATATATATGACGATGTATATTCAAATAAATGCCTTTGGAAATTGATTGAATGCAGGTAAATTAATGCATGGAAAACATGCAAGGTCTGGTTTAGTTGCACCCTATTCTGCTCGGTTTGCCAAATGAAATCGAGTTCTATTATTTTCAGTTTCCATAGCTTATTTTTCAATTGGGTTCAGCTAGCGTATGCTTATTTTGATTTATTAGTGTACAACTCTTTGGATAAATTACAGTATATAACCTCTTTCGAAGAATCATGAAATTACAAAAATTATCTAAAAGTTTCAAAATATGACGAAAACTATCGATGTACCAAGATTTCCTTAATTATTATTTAGAAGAGATGGTTAAATTAAAAAGTTTTAAAATTAGAGCACGAATATGAAAAAATAATCACGAAACAAAATTTATTGGAATTAATATTGTTTGTGTACTAAAAAACTAAACATTTCCGTTTCTTATATATTCATTCTTTCTCTATTTTTTTTTTCATTTTTAATTTAATTATAAGTTTTTTATTTGATCATGAAAAATATAGCAATTTCATTGAATCAAAACTTAAACAACATATATCATTATTTTCAAAATTAAATTTAATAAATAAAATTATATCAAATAAAAAACCAATTAAAATAATGAAATATAATATTTCATATTACTAGGAGTCTGTTTTTTAATCATAATTTAAACAGAACAGATCTAATTTTCATGGTGTTCATTCTTTACCTTTGCAGACTAGAAATAAAGTAATTGGCAACAAAATAAACATTCTGCTGGTTCTGGGCAGTAGCCTCCTCACCAATCTTTTGAGTAGACCATCAAGTATGAACTCTGCTTCTCCCTTGGATAGAAGGCTTAATAAAGATGATAGAAGACTTAAACAATGGAGGTCAACTATCATGCAAACTAAATGATGAAAGATGAACATGAGAAAAAATTAATTTAAAAAAACATTGAAAAGAAACTCAAGTTAATGCAAATTAACTCGACTAACTTATAACTTAAGATATGAGATCAGGATACCACACAGAAAAAAAAAAAGCAAAACAATTTATGAAGTTCAAGGCCTAATAATCTAATACTGAAAGATGAAATTAAAAAAAATTAATTAAAAAAGATCAAAGTTAAATTAGACTAATTTTCAAATTTTTTGTCTCAAGTCAAGAAAATAGGATTACTCTATATCAGGTAAACATAAAAAAAAAATCATGAAACAAAATTTTTAAACATCCTAAATTAAAAAACATAACAATTAGCAATTAAAATAATGAGGACCAAATCTAATATAAAACTATATGAAAGAAAATATTTAGGAAATAAAATAAATCAAGAAAATAAAAAAACCAATAAAAATAATAAGAGCCAAATTGGATAAAAAAATAAATGAAATAAAATGTTGAGGGATGAAATTGAAAAAAATCTAAAAAATAACAAAAAAAAAAGCAATCAAAAGAATGATAACCAAATTGGATATAAAAATTAAATAAAATAAAATGTTAAGGGGTGAAATTAAAAAAAAAACTTCAAAAAGTATATTAAAAACAAAATAAGTAGCAATCAAAATAATAAAAATCAAAATTGATACAAATATAAACTAACAAGTTATATTTAATTTCTAAAAGGGATTACATGAAATTCAAGATGAGTAAAGAGAAAGGAGATAAAAAAAAACTTTATTGAAACCTAACCATTACTCTGTTGTCCATACACGACTTACCAATTAAAAAAGGATGGTTTAATGCTTTAAATTTAATCATGGAATGCAGCATTTAACAACCGAAAGGTGTTTTTCGTGATGTCAAAATAGCTTGTGCGTCTCTTATTTTTTTAAATTATATTCATATTTGTTAAAAAACTAAATTACTCCTCATTTAAATTGATTATAACAAAAAAAAATGATGAAAATACAAGAATATCTCTCGATATCAGTTTTAATTTTTCAGATTTCAAGAACAGTTTTTTTAAATATACTATTCAATCATTTGTTTTGTTGTGCTTGTAAAATTATTTAAATCATTTTCTTGTTCATATAAAATGTTCAACTTGTCCTTATTAATATATTAATGACAAATGAATTATATAAAAAGCCACCTCAATAACTTATTAAATAATTTTGTTTTTTTTAAATAATTATTTTATTGTTCTAATTTACAATAAAATATATCCTGATATACACTAAAATACTTATTTCTTTTAGTTTTCTTTTTTTAAATTATCGATGTGAACAAGGTAGTTAGACCTCATTTATTCTTGATTTTTCAAGGCAGATAACAGCTGAGATCAATTGCCCAAATGCATTAACTTCATTACAAGATATTTAGATCCACTGACTTTAATGGGTCCAATTAATTCAAGCCTTCGACAAGTTCAAGAAAAATGGTTCCATGACATATGCTCCATTTATTATAAAGCTATTAATTGCACATGTAATAAGTTAAGGAGTTGGAAATTCGTGACCTCAGTATTATGGGATTGATTAACTGCCTTTGTTCCTGGGGTAAAGAAGTGAAAACGAATCAAAGGGCAAATAAGTTTCACTAATCTCTCACTATAGATCATGATTATGATGTAATGATAGTTGCATTGAACCTAAGCAAACTTCCAAACAGCATCTATATATAGGCATAGAGAGAGAGACCTAGAGAGAATTTCCATGTCCCATTCCTGATTAGCCAGCCTGTTAACCGATGGACCCTCATCCTCCAATTTGAAGTTGACATCACGAAAGAGAAATAATTCTTTTCCTGTCATAATTTCACACTACAAAGCGCTTGTGCTTGTTCTGTGGACAGCATAAAATGACAAGCTCTTGGAGCAAAAAAAAACTTTATTGGAGATTTTAGATGGAGACTACTACGCCCCTATAAATGTATATAATTCCCAATTATATATATATATATATATAATGGTTTCTTACGTCCTTTCCTATACGTTCACATAACCTATTCTATCTTGTGCATATATATAAAGCAAATCTGAATCATAAACTAAGCCTTTTATCTATCAAGGAAGAGAGCCCATGGAACACAGGAATTGTATCGTTTTATTAATTAAGGAAAGAATCTCTTGCAGTAATCTTTTGTATTAATACCGTAATCAAATGCAAAAGGCTAAAGCTTCAAAGCTACTATTAACTCGTTTGTCTACATGGCAAATGTTATGTTTGAAATTGCAATTCAAAATAAAAAATATGATTTTAGCTAGTTTTTATTTAAATTGCAATTGCGGTTTGAAACGCAGTAAACAAATGGGAACTACAAGCACATGTAATTGTGCATTGGAAATGCATATGCAAGTTTGTAGAGGCAACATGCCAAGGTAAAGTGGCACATGCGCTGGGCCACATATACCTGTAATTGGTTTGGTCCCTTTTAACATTGATTTTTTTGTAAAAACTTTTATTTGTTATTTTTTAATTTTAATTTTATTATATTCAATTGATTTTTAATTGTATCATACATAAACTCACGACATCAAAGGTGTTAAGAGGTTGCCACCTTATTATTTAGTTTGGGATCGCTTGAAAATTTGAATGAACTAATCTCACTATAAATTTTAAAGTTAACAGACTGGTTGTAGCTAGTAAAAACATTAGTACTCCTACCCCATCATATCTGAGATAAGTTATATTGTATGATCTAAATATGGTTTAAAGATTTTAATAGGTTTCTAACTGACATTTGTATGGCTTGGGGTAAATATTCACTCATGCAAACAAATTTGATATTTTAAATTTATTATGAACTTATATGCCTAAATAAATTCTTATGAGAAAATATTCATGTAGGTGGTCTGATAGGGTTCACCTATCTTATAAAATGAAAGGGTTTTTTCAAAACTTGTTTGTTGTGATAAAAATATATTTTCAATTAAAATTGGTAAATATTCAAAATAATTTTAAGAATTTTATAGTCAATTCTTGATATTTAAATATCAACTTACTTATATGTCCAATTTTATACTAGAATCTTGACCATTAATTCTCATGAATTACAATTTATGAGTTATTGAAATATTGAGCCAAGTTTTCATGAATCCAATAAATTGGTTATTAAATCCAAAATACACACAAATATTTTATTTAAAAATTTTGTATAAAAAATACTAAAACACACCGTGTATTTTATTTTTTAAGCCAAATATAATTTTTTTTAAAATTTTTAAGAGACTTGGCCATATGCAAATTAAAACATTTGGGTTAATTAATTTTTTTAATCTTTTCTACCTTTTTTTTATCATCCATTTAACACAAAATGAATAAAAAGAATACACACACACATCTTCTTTTTATTATATTTTTACTTACACACCCTATAATTATATGTTTACAAACAATAATAATTCAAAAATAAAAAAATACATAAAACAAACATCAAACTTTTAAAATTTGCAAAAAAAAGAAGAGAGAAAGCCTTAAAATTCACAAAATAATCTAAAGAAGTTGCTAGAATACAGTAATGCTGGGAACCCCCTGGAATTACAAAAATAGCGGCGACACATAGATTTAATATGTCACTATCGATTTAACATGTCACTGTCATTGATAGTGCATGAACTCATGCGCCATCACAAGTGAAGTAAAAAATGGGTGGATCGAAGACCACTTCTTCTCCCTTTTTTATTTAATGCAATTAAACCCTTAATTGACTCTAAATTTTTAATTTAATACAATTTTACCCCTATCTAATTACAATATCAGCCTTGAATTCTAGTGTCGTTTTAATATTAGTCATTGATCTTGAATTTATGTAAATTGACCATTAAACTTTAAATTTTTTAAATTTCACCCTTGATTTCATCAAAATGGGTAAAATAGAAGTAAAATTAGGCTTCTAATTGTATCCAAAATTATAGTTTGGTTTTTTTCTTGTTATTTTCAAAATGCTGATTTTCTTATTATCATTATTTTATTTTTTAATTTTTAATTTGAAAAGGAAAAATAAATTTAAAGAATAACCCAGAAACATGTTATCACACCTAATTTGAGATATTATCATCAATTTTAATGTGATTATTTATGATTTTTTTTATATATAATTATGTAATTCTCTCTTTTTAAAATGAATGCATGCAATAACTAATGATATTTAGTATGAAAGTGCGGGTGTGTGTATAATATGAAAGTAATATATATCTTTAATCTATATTTTTGTTAGATATTTTTATTTATCTGTGGAATTGAATCCCAACCCATTTTATTGAAAAAAATATATAAATATGAAAAAAAATTAATACAACATAGCAATTTGATTTTTTTTTTTAAATGCCGAACATAAGTTTCCCCTTTAAGGTTATTTTTATTGAAATAGACGCAAATATCCGCAATTGATTTAATTATACTGATTTGGCCAATACTCTCTCTCTCTCTCTCTCTCTCTCTCTTCTTAGCAGACATCGGATGGAAAATGAGTGATGGTTGCCTGTATTTCTTCCAATGTCCGTCCTTTAGTCTCAGGCACCAACTTCCAAACGAACAAGGCTGTTACACCACATATAGTGGCGAACAAGAAAAAAGTTCCTACAAAATAATAGCCACCATAGACAACACAATTAATTACTTGACTTCAACTGTCTCTGTGTGCTGCAGAGACGCCAGGAAAGTGAGAGTAATTCACCTGTCGAGCTCCACTCCATCATAAAATTGAACGAGTATGTCACAATCCAAGAGCCGGACCAATTGACTAAAGTCACTAAACTTCCAGCTGAGGCCTTCACATCTAGAGGAAATATCTGCAACAAAATCTCCTTAATTTATTTAAGCTTCAAAACCTTATAAGAAGATGTTCATCAATTAAGAAGATATGTGTGTACCTCTGACATTATAACCCAAGGTATTCCTGACATGCCTATTGCAAAAGTAACACCGTAACCCTGGTTGCAACGTCAAAGAAATGAGAAGGAAACTTGGATCACAACACGAACATTTTGTGTGGAAAAAAGACTGATTTGCTTCCTTACTATTATATAAATGCAAAGCAAATGCTAGTAATTAAGCGAAGAAGGGAGAAAATATGATAAATTAAAGAAATTGTACATAAGCTAATTAAGGATGGAAAACATGGCTTTAATCTGGACTGAATTACTTACCAATAAGCCAATAAATGCCAAAATCGGAGTAAGCTCTTTCAAATAGTGCAGTTCCTGGTCATAAAAAAAATAAAAAGGAAAAGTAAATTTCATGGTTATTAAATGGGCTCATTACCGGGCTCGCAAGGGTTTAAAAAATTATCTTAAATTAATTAAAATGATATTATTTTAATTTTTGAGTTTAAAAAATTATCTTAAATTAATCAAAATGATATTATTTTAATTTTTTAAATTTAAAATAATATTGTTTTGTAAAATAAAATAAAATAAATTAAACTAAATTTTAATTAGATAAACTAATAATAAATTTACTAAATTAATTTTATATTAATTTTTTTTATATCATACTAAGTTGGGCCGATCCAGATAAATTTTAATAACTAAATAGTTTTGAAAGACATGCCAAAATTTGAATAAAATGCAAGAATAAAACCATTGATGCATTTGCAACAGTACTATGGTTGAAACACAAATCTAAATTTGATTAAACCTGCAAGAGGAATGACAACCCAACGAGGACTAAACTCAAACACGTTCCAATGGCAGAAACCTGCAAATATTCGTACACTTTCATTACAAATGATATGATCATTTCAAACTTTTTAAAACGAAATCGTTATCATCTGAATTTCTAACCAAAAGAAGTCTTCTTCTTCCAGATATATCCAACAAGAGCACACCAGCAATGGACGCTGGGATCTGCAAAAAAATCATCTACATTCTAAGATCTACGCACACAAAGCCATTAAACTTGCTTCCCACATAAAATCTAAGAAAAAAACACCAGGAAAATACCTGCATAATGCCTGCCGTTGTAGTACCAATGACAGTTGAAAAATCTAGGTAAAACCAAGCAAATCCATCACTTAGCCATCTTCATAGTTCATTTTCTATATCAGAAATACTAAATTGAGGCACTTAACAATGAGCAAATGAGATTAACTTAGACTAAATTAACAAGACTAGGATGTCTCATAGGCGAAAGTGAGACAGAAATGTAGATTTTGAAAAGAAAAGAATTGTTTCATGTCACCTCTTACGCATGCATCAAACATAGCACAAGTCACGCTGTGAATAATATGCAAGCGACAACGTACCAGCTTTAACATATATAGAGCTAGAATAATATGCCACAGCACTAGTTCCTCCAAATTGCTGCAATACCATTAGTCCTACTCCAACCTCATCAATTTAAATAATCGGAATTAAGAAAGTTGATTGGTTATAAAAAATGAAGAAAAATAATTTATGAAAATAAAACGAAAAAAGGAAGGATTACTCTACACTTACAATTATTGGATAAGCATATTTCCTCTGAAATAAGCTCAGAAATTTAGCTTTTGAGTTGTGCTGAGAGATATCTATAGTATCCTATAAAACAATGGAATTATTTGTCAAATGATTTTTTAAAAAAACAAAAATACAATTCAATTCATAAATAGTAGAGAAATGAAGTTGAAATGTTACTCTGATATCATTTGCTTCTTGAGAAATATCAACATTCATTCCCCTAAGCCATTGCAAAGTAGTCTCAAACTCTTTCTTGCGATCAAGTTTTGCCTGTAGGACAATTTACTCTTCATTTTATGTTTCAAATGCACCCCGAAGTAAAATTTGCACTATTATTCAACTCGGCTCGGTTTGATAGGTTATTAATTTCATAATTTGGTCAACCCATCTCACTTCTTAACCCCATCAAACATTAAAAAAAAAAAAAAACCTTGCAATTGACTTGAATAACTTGACGGGAGAATTCACAACTTAGTTGTTTTTGTTAGAACTCAATAGTTTTTACCTTTATTTTATATATATATAAACTGATTGACATAGTTCAACTTGCCTACCCATAACATGGATCTTGTGCTGGACTTGAGTCAACCCTGTATTGGGTTTAATAACTATGAAAATTTGAAACAAAGCAGTAACAAATTGAACGCACCAACCATCTAGGTGACTCTGGAATGAAGAATAAACCCACAAGTTGCAGCATGCATGGAATAAGAACTGAAAACAAGATCCGGTCAATACATTAAATAATACTAATCTCTAAACTACTTTGTAGATTGAATTCATAAGAAGATTAAGAAACTTTACCAATCAGAGATAAAGCACGCCAAGAAATAATATTTCCAATGAAATACACAAGGGCGAAGCCGAGACTTAACGTCAACTAAACACATTGAAAAAAGGGAATAAAAACCAGACTGTTGGATATTATACTTGATCATCGACAGGGCATTAATTAGCTTTACCTGCTGAGCTGATGTAAATCCTCCCCTGTGATTCTTGGGTGTTATTTCTGCGATATATACTGGGACCTGTCATGAAGAATGACCATAAAATTCCATTTCATTTTAGAATTTTGTAAATAAAATATAAAAATACGTCGCAATAAACACACACACACACACATATACATATATATGAATCAGGTGGTAATTTTCGAAACCTATGCAATTACCACATATGTAATAAGCCCAACTCCAACTCCAATCGATAGTCTTCCAATATCCAACCACCAAGCATCCTTCAAATAAAAAATTAAATTTATTGATCATATTAAAGAATATTTTTCGAAACAATATAAACATGAAATGATTAATTTCTCAAGCACAAATCAAAGATCGGTGTTACATCATGTTGAAAAAAAAATTGGGTGCTAAGAGGAGGGGGGGAAAACCTTAGCGAACACTATTATGAGCCATCCTGGGATGCAAAATATTTCAGATAGCCACATTGTCTGCTTGAGAAGAACACCAAATTAATATGAATGGATTAAAGGCTTCTTAATTTAATTTAATTTTGTGGAGTTGAAATCCTGTGCAGGTATGTGTATATTAATTAATTACTCGTTTTCGGCCAATAAAATCTGCAATCTTCCCACTTGAAATCGCGCCGATCATTCCTCCGATTGTCATTATTGAACCAAAAACTGAGTACTGCAAAATGTGAAGGGAAATTAGAAACATCCATCAATTTCGTAGAAAATATTACAGAATAATATAAATTATATTCTAAAATTTTATTTAATTACTTAAATTTTTAGATGAGATGATTCTTTAATATGGTATTAGACTCTTAATGACCAAGCGGTCACGAGTTTGAATCTCATTATTCCTATTTATTTGATAAAAATTAAGTATAAAGTAATATGAACCTGTGCAAGTTTCAAGGTTAAAGAGCTTTCACTTAAAGAGATATGTTAAAGAATAATATAAATCATATCATGGGACCTCATCTAATAATTTAAATTATTAAGTTAAAATAGTTCTATAAAATATAAAATATATCCTGGGATCTTATTTTTTAAGATAGTATTAGAATCTTAATAACCAAATAATAGTTTCCATGGACAAGAATATTTGCATGAATGATTTACTTCATCTTAACCGGAATAGAGATTTTATCAATGGATTTGTTCCAATATGTTTGTGTTACGTGAGACCGGCCATCCATGTGCACATGATAATTTTAATGCTTCAAAATAAATTATTTATATTTAATTCGTTGTTTGGAATTACGTTTTAAATAATATTTCATAAAAATTTAATTATTTTTATTTAAAATTAATAATATTATTTTATTTTAAAAAATTTTAATATGTTAATGTTAAAAATATTGTTAAAAAATATTTTTTTAATATATTTCTAAACAAAAAATATTTTAAAAAATCATTATTATTACATTTCTAAATACTATTTTCAGATTTATTGAAGCATATTTATAAAAGTCAATATGATAACATAATATGGTCTGATCAAGGTTCTTTTTCAATCAAATTGAACTTTAAATCAGTTAGATTTAAATATAAATCAAATCACTGATCTGGTAAACTTTAAATATAAATCAAATCACTGATCTGGTTAAATCTAACTAAACCTGACAAAGTAAACTTTAAAAATTTCTTTTGGTTTTTATCCAAAAAATAATTTTAAATTAATTTATTGAACCACAGGTTAATTAGATAAATCAACGAAATCGGTTATTAAACCGATACTGATAACAGGACTTCAAGGATCTCTTATTTTTCTCAAACTAAAAATGAATAAATTAGAGTATGAAAAGCACTAACTTCTGACACCGAAAGGCCCAAATCTTTCCTGATTCCAGATTCAGCTGTTGATGAAAAGCCCACCTGACAAGCAGTTTATCTCAACGTCAGTACACTGTAGTTTTTATTGAAATTACTTGAGCAATATTAGCTGTGGAGTTTACTGAGAATGAGTCCTTGAATTATATTTTTGTGTAAATACCACTCAGATTTTATCAAAAACATCAATCACGTTATAAAATAAAATAAATGATTTTTTTTATCAACATAGTCTGGCCAATAAATAAAAAGCCCATGAATCATCTACAAAGTACTGGTATAAAAAACATATCAGAATCAATGGAGGGTCCAGTACTGGTTCAGCAGCAATATTGCAATCGAGTTTACGCAGCCGTTAGAATTTCCATGGTGCCGTGAGTTTTCCAGTCGGGCCATAAAAATGGAGGGCTCGAAGAGGCCTAGTAGGAGAGTCCATAGCAAAATAGAAGTTTAGGCTTTAAAATCTTATAAAATAACCAGGAGCATTCTTATTGGCAAAGTTTACTCCTCATAACAGGTTAACAAATTGTAGCATTGATTTAATCTAAATTATAAAAATTAAGTCACGAGATGCTTAAGATTTTTCTTAATCCGTTTACTAAATGATTTGTTACTTCATATTGTTTAACTTTATGACATGATATTACTAGCACAGAGATGACAAAGCATATTTATTGATTTGAGTTTTTACTATATTTATATCTTATTTATTATTTATAAAATAAAAATTTTAAATATTCATATTATATCTATCCAATTTAAAATATCTATTCGGGTATCTTTTACCTAAATATTATTTATTATTTAACATAAAATAAAACAAATTAATATGCATTTGAGATATGTATACAAATTATATATATATATATATATATATATATATATATATATA
>NW_011500037.1:179035-257561 GCF_000495115.2 Populus euphratica | reverse complement strand
ATATATATATATATATATCAAGTGGAGTTTAAATTGATTTTGAGTTAGAATTAATAATATTTATATTTAACACCTTTGCATTTCCAAGACTAATATCATCATATATAGATTCTCTAATAAATAAATAAATAAAAGATAAGATAAGATAATTGTAGACTTTTTTGCGTAATAAGCGCTATTAATTGCCTGGAAATCGAGGTTTCATATCATCAATAGTTAAATTTTTTCAATTTATTATTTTTTTTCTATTACAATTAAAGATACTCTAAGAATGGACACCAACATTAAACATAAATTTTATTTTAAAAAAGTTATCAATGATCATCTACGGCAATAACTCTAAAATTTCTCCGTTATCACTTCCCTTTCAAGTCCTTTTTTTTTTTCCTTTTCCTAATCATCAACCACTGCAGGTTCCTTTCCTTTCATTTGTTTATTTTTTCCTTATTTGAAAATTTTAGACAATAGGGTCAGGGTGATATTGAGTTCTTTATTGTCATGATGTTGATGGTTGTCTTGCTTTTGGTTCAAGGGAATTCAGTTTTTTTCATATTCCTCTTCATGCATGATCATCATCATCATCATCTGGGGTTTTGAAGAAAATTCTGAGTCTTTTTGTTATCTGACACCAACACCAATTTGGATTTAAAAGACTGTATCGTTCCTGGAACCACTCTTTTATTCAGGTTTCAAAGATTCTTTGATGTGTAGTAAAAAGCAAGCTTCTGATCAAATGATTTTTAGAGATGGGGATTAGAAAGTTGTTATTATTCAAGCACAAAATAATATAAGTTTTTTAAGTTTTAAATTTAAAGAATTTTTATTTAAAAAAACATACTAAAAAATAATATGATGAATTATATATTAAAATTTCACATAATAACTTAATAAAATTATTAAGTTAGTAATGATTTTCTAACACGTGCAACATTCATGACTCACCCATTTCATCAATCAATGGACTTTCAGCGGAAGAATTTTGATAAGAAATTCAATTAAATTAATAATTTTTTACAATTTATAGTGAGATGACCTCTAGACAATCTGCCTGGTAGACGTCTAAATCAAAGACTTTATGAGGTGGTTTGTTACGTGGTCATCACGATATGCGTTTGAACCTACCCAAATGAGATAGATTAATTAATTAATTATGGAACGTATACAATAAAATGATGAATTATTAGAGGCATAAAAGAGCCTTCATGTGTCGAACAGATGGAACGTATAAAATAAAATGATGAATTATTAGAAGCATAAAAGAGCCTTCATGTGTCGAACAGGGTAGATGAGATTTTGATATAGTAATGAGAGAGAGGGGCATCTATGTTTAGCTTAGTTTTGACACTAATTATCAAAAGCTCATTATATAGTAATTAGATCAACACTCTAATTAAATTTTAAAATTATAATAATTATTATTTTTATTTTTATATATTTAAATTGAATTATTTTAGAACACGCATATGAAGTTTGATTTTCAACTTAGAATATCATAAGAATTTTTTTTCTTAACGGGACATTAACATTATTCAAAGGAGTATAAATTTATATTTGGAGGGAAGAAAAAAAAAGAGGAAAGAATATAACAGTCTTTTAGTTACATTATTATATATAATGAAGAATTAATTAAATTGCATACTAGATAGATATTATAGTTATACAATTTAATCTGATTTGGTAGATTAGCTAGATAACCTGTTAACTTGAAATCTTGTCCAAACAAGTTTTATTTTAAATGGGATACTTTTATCAATAATATTGTTTAAGATTTCATTTTAAAAAACATTTTGGTTAAAGAAAATTAAATTGATTTATCTGTCTAAAAATTGACTCAACCAGCATGTAATCAGAACCTTGGACCAAGTCTTATAGCTATAGCCATTATCACGGGATCCATGTAAATACAACACCACTCAATAAACTAATGGTACGTTAAGTTAAACAAATGCAATGAGAATCTTGGTTGTTATCACGTGCTCCATATAAAAACAACACCTCTCAATAAGGTAACTAATGCTATGTTACGTTATGCGAAAACAACAAGCAGCCCTTATTAATTGCTTGAATTTTAAGAAATTTGTAGTTATCAACTACGTACATTAGGCTCTTGTTGGTAATTAAGTTGATATTAATATGTTAACCACTAGGAGGTTTAACATTAAAGAGTGTGTTTGGCTTGGAGATGTGGTGATTTTTTGTCAAAGATACGATACTTTTTAAACACAAATCATATCTTTAAAAACTATAAAAACATATTTTTTTTAAAAAAAAAAAAAAACTACTTCTTATTCAAACATCCTCTAATTACTGCAAGGATCAAACTAGCTAGCTGATTTTATTTGTTGGGTTTTAATCTTGCGGAGTTTTCTCAGCTTTCTGATCATAAGAGAAACTAGCTAGCTCGGATAGTAAATCAAAAGATTAGCAAAATTAAACCTGAATATGGCTATTGAATTAATAAAGAAACCTCTGACTTCTAGCAAGAAACATGGTGATGGTATTGATTAGTGTACTTACAGCAAACCCGTAACAGAAAGAGCCGCAGACGGCAATGAAGGTGCTAAGCACAAGAATGGGAGTGATGGAGGAGTCATGACCTCTTTCTTCGTTGCAGTTGCCATTATCATTCACATTAGGATTTCCATCTTCAAGAAGTAAAGACCTTGTAGATTCTGGCATCCCTGCTTCGATCAATGACTCTCTCTACTTTTTATACTTTCTTTGAAAGTGAAAAGATACAGACAGAGAAAATTGGTGCTGGAAATAATGATAAGTTTTTCAGAGTACTCCATGCTCTATATAGAACAAAGGATCAAATCTTTCAAGTCACTGTTGAAAGTTCAAAATTAATACTATATTATTTTTTTCAATAGAATATTAAACCATTAAGTTAATGTTTTAAGATAAAAATAACATATATAAAAAAATATTTAGTTAAAGAAACATATATAAAAATACAAAACAAATATATTTTTGAGTGAATTTCTGTCTTTTTAAAATATAATAGACATAAAATATGTTCGTTTTATTTTCATTATTTATGTTTTGAGAGAGTAACGAAATAATATTAATGTATAATTTCGTATAATTGTTCCACTGTGTCAAATCTCAACTAATCCCTTTTCATGATTCATGATTCAAAAGTTTAGATTCTAATCCAGGATGACTTTGCTTCCAACCTCCGCGCTCCATGGAAATTGGAGTCGAGAATACTCTTAAGTACTATTAAAGAAAAAAAATTGAAATTATATCTTACTATCTAATTAAGAGTAATATCAGCAACCACATCAACAAGAATAATATCACCACCCCCTGATTGATGACATATTATATTTTATATTAAGTCTCAATTCTTAGTTGATGTCACATTTTGATTTTTTTATTTTTTATTTAATAATCACATGACTTTAGGTAAAGGGTGATGTTGCTTCCTAACAGCCACTAATATAAAAAAATAAAATACCTAATCTATATATTTCGTTGAAAATAGATACATAGCATCTTGATTTTATTTGGAGGAGTATGTAGAGAAATAGAAGTCTCAAGGGAGAAATTATATATTAAAAACCATTCAATCAAACAATTCAAATTGCTAAATAAATCTCCGAAAAGGTTTATATTATATTATCTCATACATCCCGTCCTTAAAAATCTACTACTACACTACAACTAAGTAACTTTTTATTTAACCGTGGAAATGTCGATCCCTCATCCATACATTGTTTCTTAGATTCAGACTTTACTCGCACGCCCGATTTCTCATTGCTGACTAAAAACCAAGACTTAAAAAGGTGTTTAATCTTCTAAAATAGGGGCTTGGATTTAATTTATTGAACCAAGGATCACCTAAGAGTGAAAACGATGTCACCTGTGTTTCTTCCATGGCAACATCTTTTTTTTTAATTTATCGAAGGAAAACAAAGCAGTTATTTTTTAAATAATTGTTTATATTAAAATACATATTAATAATATTTTTTATTTTTTAAAAATTATTTTTGACATCAGCACATCAAAACAATCCAAAATATAAAAAAACATATTAAATTTTAATAAAAAATTTTAAATTTTTTGAAACGCGGTTTGCACCGTTTGGTCTCGTTTTTGTTAAATATTAGTTAAAATTATAGTATAAGTAGAAGCATATCAATTGTTAAAAATTAAATACGCAAATAATTTTAAACTTTCCTCCTCCTATTCATATATTCAACATTTTTAAAATGAATATATTAATTATGATTACAGGTTCAAACAGATAAAATAAAGTTATGTGTTTCCTCTCAATGTTGGCATAAATAACCACTTTACATGATAAATCCGAAACTTAAGGATAAACCCTATTATAAATGACCGAAACAGACTAATCTAGGGAGAGTGAACTCCCTAGATAATTATAGAGATTCTAATCTATTTTGTACAAGTAACAACAAGGAAAGAAATAAAGAAGGCAGTAATCTTGGAGCCTTAACTGAGCGTCTGCCATTTAGGAAAGAATCACTCCAAAAATGTCAACACTCGCCCCTGGTATATTGATATCATTTATGACTAACTTGTCAAGACATATGTTAAAAGCTTGGTGAGACACTATCTTGGTTAGACACTGTCTTTGTCAGCGCATTAACAAGCTGGTCTTGAGACCGAACATGAAAGATACCAATTATTATTGCTTCCAACTTTTTTTTTAATAAAATACCTATTAACCTCGACATATTTAGTTCTATCATGTTAGATTTGATTATGAACAATATCACATATTACCTTGCTATTACAATATAATTTTATAAGACTTGTCTGCTCAATGTGTAGCTCTTGCATCAGATTCTTGATCCATAATAATTTACATATTGCCTTGGTCATTACTCTATAATTGGCTTTAGCCAACAATCTAACCATCACTTCTTATTTTTTACTTCTTCAAATGATCACATTCCCATCTATAAATGTGAAGTATCCAGATATAAATCGTTGATTCTCTATTGGCCAGTCCAAACAGCAATAGTATAGCCTTAATTTTCAAGTTGCCTCCCTTCTTAAACAAAATTTCTTTTCCTGGAGATAATCTCAAGTAATGCAAGATACTAGTGACAATATTCATATGCTCTTCACTTGAGAAGTGCATAAATTAACTAATCATACTTAGAACATAAGCTACATCAAGAATCTTTAATTACAGTTCTGTTACAATGATCAATTTCTTGAAAAATTTCCACAAGATCACTATAATACATTGACAGAGAAGTGACCCATCTGTTTAGTAAAGAAAGCTTTCTGATTCAATGAAAAAAGTTATGATTCACTTGATTTATATGATTGAAAGCTTTGACTAGAGCATTCTAAATTTAAGGTGCGGTGCGTAGTTGAATATAATGCTTCATAATAACTAGCGACATATCAGTTAACAACCATCCTTTAATCTTTAGATTTTCAGCATATTACTTTGCACTAGAAACATGAGTATCTATCTTAAAGAGGTTGTGTTTTGCTCATAATATATTCAAGCTTCTCACGTACTCCAATAGCATATTCATGACCCGGGACCATAAATACATCTTGTCAAAAAAAAATTGTTTAATGCTTGAAAAAATCCTTTTAGATTTGGATATGTGTTGCACGTGAACTTCCCTGCTAGAGGTCAGCGAAATTTTTTCTATAAGTAACGATTTGTTTGGATGCATAAAACAGAAGGTCCAGTTGATTAGACGTAGAACTTACCGCGGTAGGTAATCCAACTGAACCAGCATCCCTCACCCACCCACCCCCTCAAAAACAAAAAAAAAAAACAAACCACTAGTGTAACAGGAGCCCTAATAGATAATCCATGACTATCAACACATTAATAATTTCTTCATACTTCATCAGTTCATCTCACAGTTGCTTCCCAAATCAATCAAGATTTCTTGATAAGGAGCACAGGTCCTAATCAAAATAAAAATAGGATGTAGTCAAGATCTTGTTTTGGGGCCTTAAATAACAAGGCTCGGAGTCTACAGTTATAGTTTCAGTTTTGGTTTATCTGATACCAAATCTAAACCTGTTGTGTGTGGTACTGTATTATGTTTGTGTTATGTGATGGTAGGACTATCATATTAATTTTTATTTTTTGATATTCAAATTAAATTGTTCAAGTACTATAATGGCATAATTGAAAAAATAGAAGAGCGGAGAAAAAAACCTAAAGAGAAAAAGAGATGAAGAGGCAGCAGAGCAGCTTGTATTTTTCCTTTCATTTCTAGCTCGTTCACTGTTGGATCGGGCTGAGATTTTGACAGTAACTTCTAGACACATTACTCTTCATTTTAAACGGTTTATCAAAAATTAGTGTTGTGAAAGTTGATTATTTTGACAGAAAACAGGGTTGTTACAATTGTGAGTTTTTCTCAAATAATTCTCCTTTAATCTTGTTGTAATCCAAGAATAAGTTTTTCTTGATGATATATATGTTGTATCTCTTAGTTGAATCTGAGAAAAAATAATTGTGAACCCATTATTTGTTGATAGTAGAAGTTTTTAGATGGATTATGGTTCCGTGGTTTTTTCCGCATCGGGTTTTCACGTTAAAATCATGGTGTTGATTTTATGATTATTTGCATTATATCTTATCATTGTTTGATTCTATTTTAGTGCACAAAAAGGAAAAAAAATTGAACTTGTAAATTATAAATTATATTCTACTGAATTGATCCGAGTAAATTGATGTCTAATTGTTCTTAGTTTTTCCAAAAAAAACAACTAGAATAGAATTTACGGAGGACGGCATCACCTCCAGAGCTCCAACACCGGTGTGAACTTTGTAGAATCTAATAATTCTAAACTGGTGTGAACTTTTTACTCGTAGATTATTCATAAAACTTAGTAGACTCGTCTATTGATTAATGAATGAATCAGAGTTGAATTCAAAAACAGTAAGTTGTTTCAACGGATTCCATATTTTCTTTGTAGGCATAAGAATTCTCTCTTTTGGAAGCCATCCTGATCAGGAGCTTTAGATGGATCCTGAAGTTTAACAAGTACAAAGTTCATGAAAAATATACGACGTGTTGTCGTTGAAGTGCCGAGTGAGTAGGATCTCAGATAAATTTTATTATTAGCAACTATGCTGTTAAACTTGGCCTAAAAATGATGATCGATCCACTCTTTCTGTGTCACAAGTTTTGGAATTTATTTATTCTTTTTCTCTTTAAACAAATAAATTCATTGGTTTCATATGATGTTGCTCAATCCATGCAAGAATTAATGACAGCACAGATGTGGCTGATACTAAAATCTATAAATCACATCTGTTGCCTAACTTCAACAAATGATGGTAGGATTTTCTAATAATTTTCATTAAACAACGAAAGCTTGGCATTTCTTTAATGCAAAACATTAGTCACTGATGCCTGTATTTCTTCTAGTGACCTTCCTTTAGTCTCCGGCACCAGCATTACTGTGAATAAAAAACCGAACACAGAAACACCTGCAAATATGATGAACGTTCCTGGAAAAAAAAACAATGGGAAGAAAACAATCATTTGTAGTCATTGAGTTTGAAGCTGACATAAGGATGCAAGAGGAGGAGAAAGAGGAGGAGGCTGTATCACCTGTAGAGCTCCATTCCAATAGAAAGTTGAAGGTGTAAGAAACAACCCAACTAGAGAACCAATATATTAAATTGCAAAGGCTTCCAGCTGATCCCTTCACATTTACTGGGAATATCTGAAATACAGACAATTATTTCACCCAATATGATTTACACAGCTTTTCATCTAGTAAACTTGTTTCTTTGAGTGAATGGAAGATATGGCTAGAGAAAAGTTATGTCTACCTCAGACACTATAATCCATGGTATTCCTGAAATGCCTAGATTGAAAGATATGAAATAAACCTGATAACAAGATCAAACAACAAATGTGATCAGGGAAAAAGTCGAATTCTGGAGCGAACATGAAGTTCTGAACGAAAATAGTCTGATGCATTACCGACACTCCCATGAGTGCTAATGAAGATATCCAATAGTGATGGTCCTGCTTACATGGTCAATTGATGTTGTTATGTCAGGGAAAAAAGGAACAACAGAAAATGAAGCCAAGAAAACCAAAT
This sequence comes from Populus euphratica, assembly GCF_000495115.2. Classification (NCBI taxonomy): domain Eukaryota; kingdom Viridiplantae; phylum Streptophyta; class Magnoliopsida; order Malpighiales; family Salicaceae; genus Populus; species Populus euphratica. The sequence goes on along the minus strand of NW_011500037.1, from coordinate 249,485 downwards.
ACGAGTAAGTTCTATTAGACAGTGTTGTAGTGGAACCTGCAACGAGAGTGAGAATCCGGTAAGCAAAGAACCCAAACAAGTCCCAGCTGCAGAAACCTGCAACAAGTTTTATCATTCAGTTTTCTCCAGAGTTGACTATAATTTTATTTTCAATGCTCTTATTGTGGACCAAACCATCAAAAGCGTCCGCCTTCCGAATTTGTCAATTAAGAATATAGCCATAGTGGTTGACAGAATCTGCAATAGAAAATGTTTGATTTTTGAAAGATGGAAGCATTCACCAATCTTGCATCAACAATGATGGTTTTCGTGGAAATAACCTTTACGATGGCCAATGTTACATATCCAGGTTTAGATGAAACCCCTGTCATGAAGAAAAGGTAAAGAAAATAAACCACTCTATCAACAGTAAATTACTGTATATCTTTATATACTTCTTTTCTTTTCTTTTTTTGAAGCATTGCAATGATCGCTTACCAGCCAAAACAAAAAGATTAGTCATGTAAAATGTATAGCCAGGTAACCCTGAAAATTGTGTGAGTGCCATCAGCCCAACTGCAACCTATACCATCAATTAATAACTCTTTACGGGTCAATGAATCATGTAGAAGTTGAAATTCACTTGAAAGGTTTCTAGCATGCAGCTCACAATGATTGGTCGAGCATACTTCTTCTGAAACAAGTCCAGAATTTTATTCTCTGAGAGAAGTTGAATAAATTCTGCATATTCCTGTAAAATTTCAAAGATCGCTTATCATTTACAGTAATTAATCTGGAAATGATTACGAAAAGCAAAAGAGTTGAGGTAAGAAGGCATGTTTCTGAAAAATAAATTCTTAGAAGACAAAAAATATGACGCAAACCATTGGATATCAAAAGGAACTATAATTCAATTTCTATATGTCTTGATTATAATTCATAAATTACTTTGATCTCGGCTGCTTCTGGATGTGTCTTGATTATAATTCATACATTAGACTTCAAATTCTGAAATTACTTTGATCTCGGCTGCTTCTGGAGAAATGTCAGCTTTCTTTCCTCTAAGACGCTGCAAAACACCTTCAAACTCCTTTTCACGACCATTCTTTACCTGCATATATAGCTTTGCTCATTGTTAAAATCTCGTTGTAGTGCACATTTATCGACAACACAGAAGTTATTGAACTTACCAGCCATCTGGGGGACTCTGGGATGAAGAATAGACAAAGAATCTGTAGGAGACATGGAATGCTTCCTGATAAATTCAAAATCATAATAAGATTGTCATGGAATTGGCTACGATAATCAGATTATACTCTCCGTATTAAACCAGACTTAAAAACTCGTTTTTCTATGAAATTAACAAAATAATGCTACCTATTAGAGCCAGTCCACGCCATTTTACAACCGAACCAATAAGATATACAATTGCTACTCCAGAACCAGTCATCCACTGTAGAAAAGATGGTAGCAAGGCAAGTACGTGAACAAACACACAAATAGCTATATTATTCCAAGACTTTGAATGGTAAAACGTACCGGATTGAATGTCATAAGTCCTCCTCTAAGATTCTTGGGTGTTATTTCTGCAATAAAAATATTTCCCTGTAGACAATGGAACTTAGACTACCAAGTCCTTTACGTTGTTAATTAAATACAAAATCTCGAAGCATGTACCACATAAGAAGTAAGAGCAATTCCAATTCCTTGCAGTAGTCTTCCAAGGTCAAGCAACCAAGAAACCTATCAGCATGCACTAAACATTTAACACTACAAATCTAGAGCTTAACTCTAAGACATACTAATGATATATTTGTATGCATATGGGTACTAGAGAGCATGGGTATTAATTAAACATAAGCTGTAAAGAAAACGAAGTATGGGAGAGACAAGACCTTAGTGAATGCTATTGCAAGCCACCCTAAGATGAAGAAGACATTGATGATCCACATTGTCTGTTTCACAAGATTCATAAACATTATCAACTCAAGAGTTGAGAAGGAGAGTTGATAAGGAGTCAACAAACTAGAACCTAAAATGTTTTTTTATGTCCAAATGCTGATAAAATCTCACAGTTCTATGGCCAAAGTAATCGGCTGTCTTCCCGCTCATCAATGCACCAACTATTCCTCCAACAGCCAACATGGAGCCAAAAACCGAGTACTGCATGTTATAAATGAAAATGGACGTGATCAAATAACAAGGTCTGCCTTAAATGTTAAATGAGGAAAATCATTCAAAATGGCAGGTTAATTGAGGGAATCAAGTGCAGGTATCTCACCTCTGCCAAAGAGAGGCTCAAATCAGCTAAGACTCCATATTCAGCAGGGGACGAATATCCAATCTGGGAAAGAAATATTAAAAACAGAATTAGCTAGTGTTAAATTTAGAACTCGTGTGCAACCACAATTAAGCTGTTAGATGGACACGGTAAAGTTGATCAATGACTTGGTTAATCCAAGTGATCACAAAATTACCATCTTCAGCTTTCACTAATTTCTGTGGGGGAGAATATAGAACCAATTATAAGTGCAACAGTAAAGGAAAAATATCATTAAAATGTGGTCAAGATTTTTGGTTGCCAGACTTCGATCCTCCTTTTGTGTTCACAGGAAATTAGCGATGGAAAATCTGTGCTGTTTGGAAATGAATTTCCATATATAACCAAGTCTTTCTTTTGTTTTTCTTTTTGATGAATAGCCAAGTGCCTAATGTTTATCAACTCTTGGTGTTGCTAAAAGAGTCTTGCTTTAGCGTAAATTTAAAAGAGGCAACCACACTCGAGCCCATGTAGCTCTAATTTATTCAATTATCATGTAATGGAGGGAAATTATCTCCATTGTATGGCCTCAGTCTTAACAACTGTCAACAATTTCGGCCGTTAAAATGGCAATACATGCGATGAATACTTGAGAAATAGAAAGAAAATCCCTAATAAGATGACATGAGTCCATTTGTTTAAATATTTATCAAAATACAACGATACCCCTGAACTAAAGGATTCAAACAAAGATTGTAGGGACCTGCACCTCCATGAAACCACTATTGTCTTCACTTAAATTAGCAAAAGAAAAATTATTATAATTGCTTTCAAAATCTCCAAAGGCCCCAACAAACATTATTTCTAAGAAATGACCATGTCATAGTATTTTAAAGAAACTCAGAGAGAGAGAGAGAGAGTCCGTACACAGTAGCCAGAAGTGAAAGAACAAGTAGCTGCAACAATGGTGCTAAAAACAAGAAAACCTGTGGCACTAGAGTTTCTGTCAACACCGCCGTTGCTACTTTGATGATAGTGAGGATCTTCTTGATTAGCAACCAGCAGAGGCCTTCTTGCTTGCTCAGATTCCCCCATAAATATCTTCTTGTTGGCAAGTGCTCTGAATGGGAGCAGTGCAAGAACAATACGAGCCGAGGCTTTCAGATAAGGGTGAAAGAGAGAGAGACTCCTTGCCCATCCAAGTTTAAGAAAAGACAGTGGTGATCGCTAATATATGGTCCATCCATGGACATAGCAATGTCCAGGAGCGCAGATGGAGTTATTTGTTAAGGTGTTTTTTATATATATATTAAAGTAATATTTTTTTATTTTTTAAAATTTATTTTTAATATAGCGTATAAAAAAATATAAAAATAAAATCTGTCGACTCGTAATTTCAGAAATCTAAATAAGACACGGTTAAGTTAATTAAAAAAAAGATTGTTAAAAACTACGTTATTTAAATTAAAAAAATAAAAAATAAAATACTATTTTGATAAAATAACATTTTAAATAATATAAATATAGTTTGTCTTACAATATCTATTTTAATAAAAAAAAGTTATTTGAATAACTATTTATATTGGAATGAAAAAAATAAATATTTTATTATTTTGTTATTTGAATAACTATTTTATTGGAATAAAAAAAATAAATATTTTATTATTTTTTAATATGTTTAATGTTATTTTTTTTTATTTGTCTATATTTAATTAATTTATTTTTTTAGTGGTCACACTTTGTTGATTTTATTTTTTTGAAGAGATATGTAAAAATAGTATTTGTAAAAGAAAAAAATTATTTTAATTTTTTGTTTTACTTCTACATTAAAATATATAAAAAAATAAATAAAATAAAATATTAATTATTTTTTTTTAACTATTCATTTGAATTTTTAATTGGAGATGCTCTAATAACTGTTTTCTTCTCTGTTAGGTTGCGTGTCTCGTGTGATCTTTACATCCAAACTATTCTTAGAATTTGAAACTTTAATTAAAAATCATTCACCTGCTCCATCCTTGGTGGAAGGCATGGATTCCACGTGTGTTGCATAATAAATTCAGGTCGAAATGGATCCATGGAGCCGTGGAGGGGTGTAATTTGACCCAATATTCAAAGCTAAGGACCCAAATCAAAGCTTTTTTAAAACAAATGGATTGAATGTGACTCTTGTTAGGTTTTAGGGACTTGAAACCTCTATTTTACTGACTTAAATTAGAAACAAATTACTCTCCTTGCGGCCAAACCATCTGTCAAGCCCCCCCGACAAACATTATTTGAGAGAACTGATCACACGATAGTATTTTAAAAAGAAACTCAGAAATTGAGAGATGACTGTGGGAGAGCAGGCGTCCGTACGCAATTGCCAGAAGTTAAAGAACAAGTAGCTGCAACAATGGTGCTAAAAACAAGAAAACCCGTGGCACTAGGGTTAACGTCAGCACCACGGTTGCTACATTGATGATGATGATGATCAGCGACCAGGAAGGCCTCCTTGCTTGTTCAGACCTCCCCCAAAAAAAAAAAAAAATACGTTCTTGCTGGCAAGTAGACAGGCTGGGAGCAGTGCAAGGACAGTATGAGTAAAGGCTTTCAGAGGAGGGTGGGTGAGTGTGTGTGTGTGTGTGTGTGTGTGTGTGTGAGAGAGAGAGAGAGAGAGACGCTGTCTAGCTACGGGTGCTTCGAATGGACGCTGGTTCAGCTCTATCAAAGCATGGCTGCACCATGAAGAGGAAATTTCAAAAGAGAGTCTGGCGAACAAGGGGTCCATGTATATTAAATAGTATTGAATATGTGCCCATCCAACCAGTCAAATCAAACACTTATTGTGTAAGGAAGGAGCACCTCCTCACTCTTCTTCACCAAGGACTGGCTTGACTTGGTGTCATGCAGAGCACCTTTCCACCCTTGTTTTGCAACTCCTGCAACCATCTGCCACTCCTTTTTCAATAAAAAAATCACTGGATGGTTGCATAATCCTTCCATTTACACCTTCAGACTTAAGGTGTCTTTGCCTTTTGTTATTAGACGGTCTTTTCTTTGCTCCTCCTTTGAGAACTCGTCCTCTAATTGCACTTGTAGCGTCAGATGTACTCTCAACATGCCTGCATCTTGTCTCGTTTCACCTTTCTCTAGTGCTCGTGGGCAATCTTTGTTCACCTATTGCTCGCTTATGTCTGACAACAACAGCTCAGCTGTCACAGGATATCTCTTTGAGCTACAAATAGGATGCTACTATTCCACTCATTATTTTAGCTCTTTGCATCCACTGGGAACATGTGGAACTTGAGCATCCATCTGTCAATAACTTGCTAGTTGTGGGGATCCTTTCCGTATTGTATATATTCTTTTTCTTTTTAAATAAAATTGAGGTTATGCTCGTTTTGATTTACTCAAGTTAACTTGTATAAGCCGTAATTTGAGTTATGAGCCAAGTTCAATAACTTTAATCTAAATCCTTACCCCATCTTGCAAAATGAATCCAGAATAAAACAAATAGAATTAGATAATTTTTCATAATGAGTATTCCTTAAATTCTCGAAATAATAATAAGAATAATCATAACTTCTCAATCATCAGGTAAAGATTTTGAGCAATGACATCAAATCATTGGATTCTAGATATTTATTTGAATAATAACCACCTAACCACTCTTTTTTTTTTCAAAAAGATTTCATCGAGTAAGTAATTTTTATTTTTTTGACAATCAATAATTTTAATAAATTGTTCAAATATGATGCTAAAAATTATTGAGGAAAGAGAGAATTGTTCGAATCTGATCCTCAAAAGAAATATTTAGGAGAGAGCTACGAGCTAGAGAGTGTTTTAAATATGTGCATCAGGATTGAATATAGTTCAAATTTCGATTCAGATATCATAAAAATCATTACCAAATCATAATCATAAATATTTTTCAAATTTTATCTGAATCCAAACCAATACTATTTTTTTATTCAAAAGTATGAACAATTTGAATTTGACATCTTGACTCTTTAAAAGTATTTTTTTCAAATTCAACTAAAAAAACTAAAGAAATAACTTGAAACAACTAGGATGGGAACTGTCTCATCTTCATAATCAGTGGGATCGAAATTTGACTGATGTAAGAAAATGTGCAAAGAAAGAAAAATACATTTGTACTGTCATAAAGCCCTTAACCATCGCTGATTATTTTTCTACATGTATGTTTGTAAAGCAAGATGAGCGAAAAAAGTTCCAGTCCCACATTTGAAAACCATTGTAAATTTTTCAGAGAAAGAGTCAATAACCATCAACACCATGAAGGGAAAACCTCATTAATTGGTGATATTGTTGGGGGTCTAATTTCATTGCCATTTGCCTTTCATGTATTCCTATAAACTAATGAATAAAGGGATATCCACCTTAGTTACTGGGCTACCGGCAAACCTAGACCCTTGATAGCAGGACCTTATGCATTAAAAGAGGGCAGAAAGGATCATAGCCTCCAAAATTGTTCTGTTAAACTATATGCTTAACAACTCAAACTTGGAATTCATTCCTCAGCATAAGAAAAAAGTGGCATAAAAAAATCAACCATTGAAGGATAAAGCAGATCAGTCTGAGTTCCTTTTCATCAAGAAGCATATCTTGGACAAAATTAATTCTTAACTATCTTAGTATTGTTGTTCCAGAGATTCAAATTGCTAAGAGAGAACAGGGGGACAAAATATTTCTTAGCTCTGCACCACTAGTTAAGTAAAAACACAAAGGTATGGAAGGATTAGCAAGACCTTCAAGCAAAGCCAGGAGAACTAGATTGTGCTGCCCCATAACCTCCTCCTCCACGACCAAAGCCCGGCCTTCCACCAGAGCCCTGAAAGATCATAATAGAATTAGAAAAGTATGTGAAAAAATACTGATGGTGATTAAATAGGCATTAACAATTAGGGTTAGTGATGATGTGAAATTACCCTAAATGCAGGCTGGTAATCTGCTGGAGCTCCTCCCTTCTCACCACCTTCACCCCCTCGAGGGCCCCCTCGATAACCATCACGGTCACCAAATCTTGGGCGGTCTCCTTCAAAGCGAGGTGGGCCACTAGAAACAAAAGTAAACACCACATGTTAATTAGAGAATTCTAAAAAATCAATGAAAAGATCAGAAGACACTCAAAGAAAAGATAGGAAAACACTTAAAATCAGCAAATGGTCAGTATAATGTAAATTACCGGGGACGGTCACCAGGTGGGCCACCAAATGGCCGACCACCAGCAGGCTTTGCTTGTTTCTTCAAGGTGGCAGGAACAATTTCTGATGGAAGATTCAGGTATGTCCTCAAAAACTCAATCCCATCATTGGTAAGATACCAGTAGTAGTACATCCATGCAAATGTCTCACGAACATATTCCTTGGATTTGAAGCTCTGCATGAGCTTGATAACCTGGAGATTGGGAACATCAATCTCCGGGTGCTTTGCAAGGTTGAAATCCTTCTTTGCATAGCAAACTCCCTCTGCAGATTAAAGACAAAGTTAAAATAAAAGAATGCAGATAAGATATATGATAAGAATAACTTCCTTAGTCCCATTTGGTTGACTTGAAAAAAATATAAAATTCTCTGTTCAATTTAACTGATTGTAACCAAAAAATAAAATAAATCAAAACAGGCAGGGATCATTGGCAAAGATTCTCACTGTAGTTTTGCTTTTGTGTTCCAACTACTGGGGAAAAAAGAAGCAGCAAGAAACAAGGGTGTGGTTATCTCATAATCAGCACAACAATCTATCTGGTAAAAGTACATTAACATCAGCAGTTCAGTAGTGGCTTAGGTGTATTCTAAGCCTCCATAGAACAAATGAAAATGATTTTACTTATTTTTTCCATATCACTGGTTTTAAGCCACTACCAGAAGCTATAGCAGAAACCCATTAACTTAGCACCTATCCCCCAAATGGGGAAAATCTATTCAATAGAGATTGGAATATTAGTTGCATTGTCCAAACTATCCAACGCCATAAGAACAAGGAGAATACATTAAAAAAAATCCATTTGTTTGGAGGAAAAGAGATGCGCCCAGTGTTAAACACATCAAAAGGAAGTAAACGATGGGCCTTGCTTTGACATTATTTTCAATTTTTGCACAAGCAGCAAAGACCTTGTATGAATATATCCTGACGGAAGAATATATAAATGTGAGTTCACCTTACCACCACCACAGTTTCTCTAATCAAGTTGTCAACCTCTTTTAGTATCAATGCATAATATTCTGAATCCTTGTTACTAATGGAATCAAAATGATCGGAAGATTGATCAGAAGATCCCTTCAATTGGCTAGAATCCCTTCCTTGAAGGAAGCTAGCTCTTGTGGAATCATATTGAATACGTGACACTACATTCCATGCCTTGCTGAAAAACCTATCCCTGTTTACTAACCACACTTTGTCCAACCAAATACAATTCTCTCGATATGTTCCTTAAAAAATCTGATACATGCATATCATCCCCCAACTAAGGAAGAGGTCTTGGTGGAATTGCCACATATGAAATCGAGCACAATTTTGCAAAGAAATAGCGCATTTCTTTCTCGAGAACCATTGCACAACATAATGTTTTTATTTCAAGATTTACCAGCAAGCCTCAACAACTCAGCTTTCAAAAATCACAAGCAATGAAGAAACTAACTCAAGACATATTCGTAACCCGAGTTCTTCAAAAATTCATAGCCAAAGAAGATTCTAAAAATAAAATAAAAACTTAGAAAGACAAAGTATTGCCTGGTGGGTAAGCAACTGACAGTGGGATCGGAGGTGGAAAAACAGACGAAAAAACATGAAAAAATATATATAATACCTTGAAAGAGATACTTAGAGATTTCTCTTCTGTTCTTTTCTGGAATAATCTGAAGAAATCATCAAAAATAGAACAAGAAAACAGTAAGCAGCTAACTCACATTCGCATGTATGAGCTGATATGTTGAGAGAGCGAAGCAGAGAGGTTACCATGGTTGCGAAATTCAAGCCCCTTTCGTTTTTTGCAGCTGCGGAGATGAGAGAAGCTCTTCCTTTTCGTAGGGTAGAAAGCAGGGGACTTCGAAACCCTAGAGAAACGTTAAGTTCTGGGCTGGGTAGATGAATAGCCCTGATTGTTTTATTTATTTTTTAATGCGTGGGCTCATAATAAATCCAATCTTAGTTTCTTCCATCCTTTTTTAAAGAAATTGACATCGTTGAAGTTTTTTTTAAAAAAAAAAAAAAAAACAGAAGAAGAAGTTAGGATACGTGGTAGCGGTGCAACTGGTGCTCGGATTTTTATTACATTTTTATTTTTTATTTTCAATTAACTTTTTTATATTTTTAGATCTCAATGTAAAACTAAAATTTTAAAAATAAAAATAATATTATTTTAATATATTTTCAAGTAAAAAATACTTTAAAAAACTATTATTATCAATATCACAAACACCCTCTTAGTTACATCATGAATTCATATTTAAAAAAGAGATATATATAAAAAAATTTATCATTTATAAAAATAATAAGATTTTTTTATAATTAAATTTGGTTGAGTCAATTAAATCATTAAAAATTTTATCAAATTAATATCTTTTTCTTCAGCTTAAAATCATAATTTTTTTAAATCAAGTTTAAAATTAAATAAAAAAATTATTCAAATTAATAATATTAATACATTCATAAAAAATTTCTTTGGAGTTAACCAAAAAATGATGTTATATATACAGGTTTTTATGGTTGAATAAAAAAATATATATCATCATAACTAACATCTCCAAAATCCATGGTAGCACTTGGAAGGACACAAGCTGAAGTAAAACTTTAAAAATGTGTTTATTTAAAAAAGAGTATTAAATTATTTTTTAATAATTTTGATATAATGATTTTAAAAATAAAAAATAAAAATTTAAAAAATTATTTTTTATAAAATATCTTTACCGGAATAAGTAAAACGTTAATATATTTGCATAGGCTTAGCCATTGATTTTCGAGCAGTTTAGATAGGGTTACATGGCGCTGGATGTTGAAAGGCTTGGATCTCCCTTAAATAAAATTTGCTAATTGCAAAAGGTCTTCTAATTTGAACAAGTCTTGGTATTCAACATGAAGACCTTTGATACTAATTTCAGCACCATATATAGTAATACTAATACATAAGGGTTTGTTGTCTTGGAAAAGAAAGGACAGGGACAATCAAATACATGTTTCGTTATCTTTTCTATTTTAAAATAATATAAAAATATTTAAAAATTATTCTAATTAATAACAGATTTATTTATATACACATCTTTATCTCTCCAATTAAATATACGTTTATACTTTCTGTATCTGTTTTTTTTTTTTTTATCATGAAACACTCGCTCGTGACTCGCGAAAAAAAATGATGATCCCATTCCTCCAAACACGCGAAGGATGATTTAGTAGAAATTCAAACCATTAATTCAAAGCATGTATCTAAAAGTTTGTGGCAGTTTTCAGCATTGGATAGCATAATTAAAGAGAGAATAAAACTGGACTCATACTAAAGTTTCCTAGCATGTAAAACAATAAATGGAATGGGGAAGAAATACAAGAGATAGAAGCATGATCATTTCCTGTCATACAAGTTCTCTAGACCACTCAATCACAGTCATACGAAGCTATATATCTTGAAGATCTCTATTGTGTGACTGAAGAACTGAAATTATAGCTTGAGCTGATACTGCAAATTTCCATATTGGAGGCAGCAATGTATGGTTCAGGGTTTGAGGGAACAGGCGTGTTAGTTTCCAGCATATTCACAATCTGATCCATTGTTGGCCTAGCATGCAATACTGGATGAGCACAGATAAGAGCAACGTGCACATATCTTTCCATCACTTCTGGCAACCCCAGCTCAGGCAGGTTATCTTCGATGATATCCAATCCTCTCCCTTCCTTGGCGAGCGACCACGCCCAATCTGTCAAAAGAGAAACATTTCCCTCGTTGTTTTCACAAGCCTTTTTTCCACTCAGAAGCTCAAGAAGCACAACTCCGAAGCTGTAGACATCGCTTCTTTCGGTTAAAGTCCCATACAAGGCATACTCCGGGGCGACGTAGCCGAGAGTCCCGGCAACTCTTGTGCTCAAATGTGTCATTCCCTGTGAATTGAACCTTGCAAGGCCAAAATCTGCAACTTTTGCCTCGAAGTTGGCATCCAAAAGTATATTGCTAGCTTTAATATCCCTGTGGATGATTGCTGGATGCACCCCATAGTGTAAATAAGCCAAACCCCGTGCGGTTCCGAGGGCGATCTTCTGACGAATCGGCCAGCTAAGTTTCATTTTTCCTGATTCAAAAAGATGGTTGTAGAGACTTCCATTATGCATCAAATCGCACACAATGATCCTTTGATGAGCTTCTGGAGGAACTTTTGTGGTGCAATAGCCTCTTAAAGCAACAAGATTGACATGCCTCACACTGGCTATGATTTCCACTTCGTGTGCAAAAGTTGCATCGCCACTACCAGAACAGTTCTTGAACCTCTTGAATGCAACTTCAGACCCATCCGGTAACATCCCTTTGTAAACATTCCCATAACCTCCTTTGCCAATAATATTATGTCTAGAGAAATTCATTGTTGCCTTCGTGATTTCCTCGATTTTGAATTTGACTATATTAGTGCTTCTAATGTGCAATCCAAACCCAAGATCCAAACTAGCGTCCTCTAGATCTGGACTGATCTTTTCCTTGTCACTTTTCCCGTGTAGCTTCCAGCGTAAGCACACTGCAATAAAGCTCCCCAAGACACCAAACACGGAACCCACAGCAATGCCAGCAATCACAGCCTTGTGATGCTTAGTGGTGGTGGACTTCACTGAATACTTAAGCCTGAACAAGCACTTTGCAGTTCCGGGGTCTGTTGGTCCCAACAGATTAATAATGGCTGCTGCATACATAGACAGATAGCCAGAACAATCTGAGGCATTCACAGGTTGAGGATCACGAAGATACAGATCCCCAAGACTCAACAATTTCTTGGTACAAGAACCACAAGCAAGGTCATCATCCAGAGATCGATTACAATAAAGCTTCATCTCTTGCAACTTGGACTCGGGAAATTTGATCTCAAACTGTGCCACAGATGTAATATTCATACATTCCTTTGAAATCCATCCAGCCTGATAACCACAGCCAGACTGGATATCAAGACCATCTGAAACCTCGCGAATCACTCTCCGATATGATTGCCAACATGCCTGAATTGTATCAGGAGGAGATCTGACACCTCGCGAATCACGTTCCGATATGAGTTCCAACATGCCTGAATTGTATCAGGAGGAGGAAAAAAGGACCTGGTGGTTCGCAGATATTCTGACCGAACAAAACGAATTCCATCAGGAACGAATTGACATTGATTAGGCAGATCAATAAATGAATGTTTCGGACGAGCTTTACTGACTAATTCACGAATGACACTGTAGTTTAATGGGCAAGAGGCTTCAAAAAGGTTTCTGTTTGAGATTTCCCGGCAATTAGCAATTTGAAAACAGAATTCTGAAAGGGCTAAGAGCAGGACTAATTGAAAAACCTTGAACTGAAAGAGGAACATGTCTGAGTTATGGTTTCATAGGATCTGAAAACCATGATTCCAACCTTAACTTTCATGGAGATGGATAATCATAACCTTAAATCTACCTTTGTCAATGTCTAAGCATCAATGACCTTTGTTGGCAGTCAGTGATTGGGCGGCAAGAGATAGAACGAGTCTTCAACTTATTCTTTAAGCGAGGATTACCTCATTTGTCTATGCTGATGTTGATTCCCTAACAACTGCATTCTTTGTAGCCCGTGTGACTACACAGGATACTAATTTAACATATGGTTTTTAACACTTAGCTATCAACATGGAACCTTTTAAAACTATGAAATGAAAATTTTGAATCAGTCTATGAAGATACCTAGAGGGACAATCTTTATATACTGGCATACAGTTAATTTATATTACAACTTTTAATTATAGGGTATTTAGGTTGTGAAGTTTAGCTTAGATGATTTTTATATTATAGTTATTAAAGCGATTTACTGTTTAATTTAAAAGGCATACGAGAATGTGGTGTAAAATATATTTTAAAAATTTTATTTTTTTTTGCTAAAAATAAAAAAAATTTGTATGTTTTGATTTATTTTGATGCGATAATTTTAAAAATAATTTTTAAAAAATAAAAAATATTATTTTTATATATTTTAACATGAAAAATATTTTAAAAAGTAATCACAAATATAACCACACTCCCAGCAAACTTAGATGTACCACAAAACTTGATTTAAGCTGGATTTTTTTTTGAATTTGATTGATTCAATTAAAATTAGGTTTAGTCAAATTTAATGAGTTTTAATTTTTATCTAAAATAACATCATTTATTTAATTTAAAACATTATTATTTTTATATCAAGAGCCCAAACAAGGTCCAACAACTATGCTTTGGACTACTATGCTCCAATAAAACAAAGTCGGATGCTATGAAACCAAATAGCAAATACAAGAAGACAATCATCTTTTATTTATCTTATTGGACACTGAAATTATACTTGAAATCCATGAATAGTACATGTCATCTTCTTTGTACATGACTATTGTTACGAGGTTTCAACATACCATCTTGCAAGGATGACCTGAGCTAAGTTTTGAATTGAATTAAAAACAATATTGTTTTAATAAAATTCAGTTGATCCAGCTAGACATGATCTAGATCCAACCAAATCAATTCTAATTTTTTTATATTACTTTAAAAAATAATTGATTCAAGTTAATTTAATTCAATAATTCCTAGCCTTTTTCAAGTCATCCGATCCGACAACTAGGATAAATTACTCAACTTTCAGAACCAGGAACAGACTAGAATTCCCACAGAAGGTATTCAACAGAAAGAAATGATGATGAATGCCGGCCCAACAAAAAAAATGGCGAAGGTCAAGGTCCCATGAGAATGAAATTGTTCCATGGGGAACTCGAGTTCTGGAAACATAATAAAATTGGAACCAAAACGCGGTCAAACACGCCAAAAATCTGATTTTTAAGCAACATTCATGACTTTCTTCACACCCTACAGTTACTTTTGGAGGAGACTAGCATCCTTGAAGTTGAAGTATTCATACCTGATTTTTAAAGTTTTGAGACTCTTGAATGCTGATGTTAGGATTCGGTAATGTTTAGGATTGTAGTTGGGTTGTATTTTAAATAAAAAATAAAAAAAATAAAATTAATAATTTTAGTGTTTTTATTGTTTTAATGTATTAATATAAAAAAAAAATTTCAAATAAAAAATATTTTAGAAAATATCTTATACCATAATCTCAAACACTACCTCCCTTAAACTTGGTTAATAATTTTATAAGATTCAAAGTGAAGCAATAAATATCTATGAAACTTGGGTATATAAATTCCAAGGTTATCATCTTAAATTATAGAGAAAAATCCTAATAAAACTAAGATATCAACTGTATATTTGTATAGAAGCAAAAACTAAACCAACTAAAAAAATCCAAAATTATAAGAATTCAAAATTAAATAGAAAAAGAATTAAAGCAACAAAAATGGGAGTCTTAGGGCCTAATTTGAGGGACTCCTTATTTTTGGTTTAAATCATTGCTAATTATAGCGAGATAACCTCTTGTAGAACTAGTTCTGTTGTATAGTATAATTTTTTTAAACAAATGAATTGACCCAATAGTTAAATATAAATTAAGTTATAGCAGATTTTGTTAGGCTACGATGATGTTTGACAAGTTCAATCCTCTTCAAGATTTTAATTTATTTATCTGATTCATAAACATACTTTGTAACACATTCAACGTCACAGAGTAAATGCAATTACTTAAGAATCAATTTTCACCTCCAAAAAAGGAAAGATAAAATGTAGCAAAGCTAACCCACCCCTGAAAAAACTCGAAAAAATATTTGTAAATAACTATTTATCCGATCCAAGTCCTCAAGAGAACGTTGTTAAAGTATATGGACCCAGGATTTTACGAAAAAGTTTATGGTTAAAATCCTCACAAGAATGGATCTAAAAATTTAAGAATTGATTATATTAAATTTTGAGAGATAGCTTAACTAATTAGATTTTAAATTTATTTTTTAATAATTATAAAAATTTGAGTATATTTAAAATTATTGTAAACTAATATAATTATTAATTTTAAAATTTATAAAATTAATTAAGATGTACTCAAGTATACCAAAATATTTATATTAAAAAAATAAAGAAAAAAAGAAAAAGAAAGAGAAGAGAGCAACCGATTACATTGTGCAACTCAAACGGACCGTAGCATGATGCAAGCCCCTGCAAGACGAGCCCAGTTCTATAAGGAAGGTTCCAAGAGAGCCAGTGGTTAGGCCTTCTATGCCAGTTTTGGGAAGAAATCGCAGGCAAAATTTGATCTCTATGATTGTTTTTTCATTGGCTTCCTTTGGAGACAAGAATTCAAGATAAACTTGGTTAATGATTAAAAAAAAATGAAAGATGAAGTATAGGTGCAACAACAAACCAATCAAAACAAAAATTACTCTTGACTACAAAAATAAACAGGAGACTTTCTCTTAATATATTTTTAAGATTTGGAATTTTTTGTCAAGTGATAATGAATATATTCAATTGGATGCCCTTTTCATCGGCATCGGACTCCACTGATTTATTAGACCTTGAATTGTTCTGGATTAAAAAAATAAAAATAAAAACCCTAGTCAAAAACATGCATTAAAGCTAATCAATTGAAGTTTGACATTGTTAAAACTAGACCTTCATCCCATGAATTTTTTTTAAATTCAAGGTTGATCTTTAAAATCGTGATGCAAATCTTGTTTGAAATTGAGTTTTAAATATCCCTTCAGTCTGCTATCAATGTTCAGCCCATACATATAATTAATGTTTCTAGTATAGAACTATTTTCGTAATACTTATTATCAAACACTTTCATTACAATTATTAATCATAAATTGATCTTCATTATCAAACAAAAATCACAATATTAATCCCAAACCGATATGAAATTAAAAGAAAAAACTATCTATTGAAAAATTAAAAAAGCATATCATGGTAGCACTACCTCTACAGATTTGGAACTTGTGAAAAGATTAATTAAAACCCCACGTAAAGTTTTCGAGACGAGGATGCTAATTAACAAGCATAAGGAGGATATGCCAGTAATAAGTAAAATATACATAACAATATTTTGGGAGATGCTGGCTGGAAGTTTTCTCCTGAGAAATCTGCCCAAACCTCTTACAAAGATGCCCAGTAATGCACTACGTTTGCAGCAGGAACCAATTACGCATGCATCCATCGCAAGTTTACTGAATAAGAAGCCTAATACAAGGCAAAGATAAGTAGCCCCTGTGTGGTTAGATGGTCCTGCAATATCTCTGTTGTTTTCCTCCTTGTGTTTTGTTTTTGCTTCTGTTTGTGTTAACTACGTTAGATGTGAATTATTGATTTTAAAGAAAAAGAATTCAGTTTGGGCAGAGGTTGGTTCTCTTCCCTTAGGATCATTGTTAACTTAGCAAACAAACTCTATGCATAGTCAGTATCTCACTGAAGTCTTGTGTGTATGAAGAGCATATATAATAAGAAGTACTTGAGACTCGTGACAAAGGATTTTAGTTATCATGCATGCTAGCTTTGTGAAAACTCCAATTGCTCGAGTTGCATGAAAACTCTCTTTTCTAATTAGTGGTTGGTGATTGAGCCTTTCGATACATTCGTTGTTTATACCTCGCCCCCTGCTTGAAGTGCTAGCTAAAGAAGATGATACCTCGCCACCTGCTTGAAGTGCTAGCTAAAGAAGATGGCTCAAGGGATTTCCACCTGAGAACTAATTTTACTTTTTGTCAGATTATCCTACAGTCATCAATCTTTAACCCTATTGTGCATTTTAGTTATTGCTTTTTCTACTCTCGTTTTCTTTTTACGCTGCGGCAGCTCGATCTCTCCAATTGTCTGTCCATGCGTTCTAACACACAAAGTATATATATACGCTCGAGATGTTGGGATTTTATGGCATTTGTCTGCAAGGATTTCAATTATGATCTGTCTTTTGTGACTGTCAACTGGTATCATGACATCTATTTTGTTTAAAATTTTCTGTTTATGGATTCACTCTCTAATTCTCATCTAGATTTATGATTTTGGGCCAGCAAAGTGGCTACAGACACATTAGAATCACCATAATGTCGTTTATTGATGCACTCTGTAAATGGGCAATCCCAGAAAAGAAAATATCTATCAGTCAATGACATGTTTTGCTGTCTATTCAGACGTGGTTACAAGATTCGTGTATTTCATTTCGTGGGAATAGCAACAGAACTTTTGCTATGTAAATTTAGCCTATATTCTAGTGAAAGACTGATGTGAGTGTTCATGGTGTTGCCGTGTTGGTTATGCTGAAAAGGGAAGGTGATCGAGCCATTAAATGGAAATGGCTATTAGATCAATTCAAGAAGACTAATTATAGTGTTCCCTTCGTTTTCCATGGCAGGACACGGCCTGTCTTTCATTGATATAGTTAAGCAAACTTACCATTTTTGTGTCCTGTGTGCCTTGGCTTGCCTTCCATTCTGTACTTTCTAACGGAATCATGTTTGGATAATTTTTTAACGATTCAGTTAAATCCAAATCGTTTTCAATAGATGCTTGTGTAAACAATTCGTATTCTGAAGCCAGATTGGTTCAAAATCTAGTTCAAGATTCATCATCCAATCTGGTTCGATTCCTAATATTCAGTTGCGTGGTTCAAGGCATGTTGACTCTTCCATGGAATAGGAGAAGAGTGCATGAAAAGGCCCATAGAATTTTCTTGAGAGCCAAGCCGACATGGCTTTTGTTTCAAACAAGGCGGCCGGAATTTATGTCTTACAGAGACCGGTGGATAATGGTGACTAACTACGATATCAGGAAGACACGACTTCGTGTTTGACAAGACATAGTTGTCGAGCAAATCAAAGCCAGAGTTCCTTTCCACTGTCCAATGATAGAATAAGATAGTGAAAACCACCTAAAAATAATCCTTTTATTTTATTTTATTTTTCTTCCTTGCCATTCCCTTTCTTCTGAATGAGGTATGGAAGATGTCAACACATTTATCCACAAATTTATTGAATGGCCCAACGCATGTATTTTCTTAATCACTTGTATTTATTAGCTTCATAATCCCATTAAATTTGGCAAGTGAAATAAGTGCACTAAATATGTTAATCCCATTATCTTCCCCTGAAATTATCAAGAAAAAAAAAAGAACTCTTTAATTATACTGGAAGAAATAGTACAAAATTTATATAGCCAAAAAATAAAAATAAAAATAAATAACTTTTATTTTGAAATAGAAAATCCCCTCACATTTACCTACCTTCAGAGCATATATCACTTGGTTAAACACTAGAAGAAGAAAAAAAAAACCATTGGTCAATTCCACCGAATTACTCTATGGTGTGGAAGCCTATTTTATTTTCCAAAAGAGATATATATATCTTTTTTTTATTATTTTTTAATTCCCCCCTCCCGGTAATACAATCCCTTCCCAAATTTAGTGACGACATGTAGCACTAGCAATCATTGAAAAATACACACTAATCTGATCTGATTTAAAATATTAAACTGTACACTGTACACTTTATTATAACATGAAAGGGTGATATGAGAAAGTGGATATACACTAGTTGCTTTATTTATTAGCAGCGCTATTATTAATCTAGGGCCGATTCGGTGGATTAAAGAAAGTCGCAATGGAGTGAATTGGTATTATCTAGAAATAAATTTAGATATGTAATTTTTTAAAATAAATTATTTATCTTGATTTATACATTTTTTTATTTTTAATTATTATTTATCATTTTTTATTTATTAACCAACTTGATTCTCGATTTATTTAATTACATATATATATATAAAAAAATTTATTTTTACTTAAAAATTTCTTAACTAAAATTTTTTTATTTTTACTTAAAAATTTCTTAACTACAAAAAGTATTGAATATATATATATATATATATATTGATTTACAATGAAATACGGGTCAAGTATCTAGTTTATATATATGAATTGTCCATTTCTAACAATAAAAAGAAAATAAAAATAAATTAAAAAAAAAACAAAAAACTTATCTACATTAAATTAAATTATTATTTATTTTTCAAAATATTCAAAATTAGATTAGATGGATAGCATAACCAATTAAAACTCTAGATACATTAATCTCCAAACATTTCATTTTTTTATATTAAAACAATTAAAAAAAATTAGTAACCCAAAAACAAGTTCAAATCTAAGTTACATTGAATTAACATACCCAGCCCCAAATATCAAGCATTAAAATATATAATTTCCCATACTCCACTCGTAAAAATAAATGATGAAAAAACTTTATATTCTTAATATACCAACTGGGAAACATTTCTTTAACCCCCAAAGTAAAAGAAAAATTAAAAAAAAATCGAATTTGTCATTTCATTGAACTTCAAGGACCCCATTGAAATTCCCCAAAATCTTACCTGCCACTTCAAAAAAACTCCATAAAACAAAACAACCACAAGCGCTCTCAAATAGGGCGTCTCCAACACGCGCTTACACAGATTTCCATTTCCATCAACAAGATGTAAACACAAAATCAAAGCCAAGAACTCCAAGAAACCGTCTCTCTCTCTCTCTCTCTCTCTGAAGTCAATACTCAAACAATAATCCACCTAACCAAACTCGGCCTATCTCTCTCTCTCTCTATTACACATCGCTGGAAAAATTAGACTCAATTTTTCACCGGAACTTGCTATTCTTATCCAATTTATGTGATCGATCGCCGGTAGCCGGTGACTGTCTGATTTACTATTTTTTATCTCTTGATTATTATGAAGAATAATAGCAACAAAGGAGAAAGCAATAGCAGCAGCAGTCACAGTAACAGTAAAAACAACCGGTTCATTCCAAATTCTTTGAAATTCATTTCTTCTTGCATTAAAACCGCTTCTTCCGGTGTCCGGTCAACCAGCGCTTCTGTTGCTGCTTCCATCTCCGGTGACCACCACGACCGCAAAGACCAGGTTCAGTTCTTTCCTTGATTTTTTTTGGTAATTTTTATGCTTTTTATTTGATTTTGTAGTTTATGTTACTTTATTTTAGTTGTCGAATTTAATAATTTGAACTTAAATATGTTTTTTTAATTTAATGAATATTCAATGTTACTGTTTGTTTGGTTGCTAAAAAAGATGTATGAAATTAAAGAAACGGAAATGATGATTGCAGCATAGTTTAGTTTAGGTTTTTAGTTGTTAACCAAACAGGGCACTAAAATTTAAATTTTGAAAAGACGTGGTTTAGTTATTCTATTCTATTCTATTTTTATTTCATTTTTTTAAAGTAGTCTAAGGGTTTACTAATGAATTATCTCGGAATTTCAAGATTGATTGATTTATTTATTTCCTGTGAAATTAGTAGATTTAAGTTACTTGGCATTACTGTAATTGTAGGGGTTTATTAGAAAAGTCGATAGGATTGCGTGTATTTTCGGATGTTTCTTGCGAGCTTTGCTGGTGAAGTCGATTGTCATGGAATTAAGTGACTTGAGATCGAATGGGAGGGGTGAAGTGACTGGGTTTCTTATAGAATATAGATGCTTAAAATTTTGTGGAGAGTTAGAGAAAGAACTGCAATGCCGGGTTGTGATATTGGAAATGCTTTTTTGACAGGCAATGGTGCTAGTTTGATGTTTTGTTGGCTTGCAATTTTCGCTTAGAGCTGTTTGGTTTCTTTTAATTGTGCTGCATTTCGATTCATACCTTACATGCAGTGATTTGGTATTTTATTGTTTGGTGAAACAGGTGCTCTGGGCTTCATTTGACAAGCTAGAGCTTGGTCCTGGTTCCTCGAGGAACGTTCTTTTACTTGGGTACTCCAGTGGCTTTCAAGTCATTGATGTTGAAGATGCCTCTAACATCACGGAACTAGTGTCTAGACATGATGATCCAGTTACATTTTTACAAATGCAGCCCCTCCCTGCAAAGTCTGAAGGTTGCAAAGGAGAGGGATATAGGGCATCACATCCTTTGCTCTTGGTTGTTGCATGTGATGAATCAAAGAGCTCAGGTCCAATTCTCAGTGGGAGAGATGCATTTAATGAGCCTCATATGGGAAATGTTGCCATCTCTCCGACTATTGTTAGGTTTTACTCGCTGAGGTCTCATAATTATGTTCATGTTCTGCGATTCCGTTCAACTGTCTATATGGTTAGAAGCAGTTGGCGGATCGTTGCTGTGGGTCTTGCAACACAAGTAAGCATAAGCTTTACCTAAGATGCTTTTCACAGTAACTTCTAGTGTATTCATATATGCTGCTAGTTTTTGTGGAGTTTTCACCAGTTCCTTTGAAAACCCAGAATAATCACACATGGGATGGTTGCTGTGCTGCTCCTAGTTAATGAAGACATCTATTGGATGAAGTTTTATCATCTACTAATTGAAGATTGTGTAAATTAATTATGGCTTGCTTAATTAGTGGAGCTAAGCGATTGAAACACTCTTGATATCTTTTCTTTTTTTTCTGATTGTGCTGGCAGATATACTGCTTCGATGCCCTCACTTTTGAGAACAAATTCAGTGTTCTCACCTATCCTGTCCCTCAATTGGGAGGTCAAGGAATGGTTGGGGTTAATATTGGCTATGGTCCTATGGCTGTGGGTCCTAGGTGGTTAGCCTATGCTTCTGACAACCCTCTGGTGTTAAATACAGGCCGCTTGAGTCCTCAAAGTCTTACTCCTCTGGGTGTAAGTCCATCAAGTTCACCTGGCAGTGGGAGTCTGGTAGCTCGGTATGCCATGGAATCTAGTAAGCAATTAGCTACTGGTTTAATAAATTTGGGAGACATGGGCTACAAAACTCTGTCTAGATATTGCCATGATCTTATGCCTGATGGTTCTAGTTCTCCTGTATCTTCAAACTCAAGCTGGAAAGTTGGTCGTGGGGCAACAAATTCAGCAGATACAGATACTGCTGGAATGGTTAGTTTTCAACAAGCTGAGAACTGGAACTTTATTTGGAGTATGCAATGATGTGACTGAAAATTAAAAACTAGTTTTCATGTCCTGGCTTATATGTTTCATTCTTCCAATGAAATTATGCTCTTAAGTTATATTTTGCTTTGTCTTCCAATATAAAGGTATGTCTTTTACTTTTCTAGACATTTAAGTACCAGAAGCACATGACAGAAAGTATCTGGTGTTAACATTCAAGTGTAACTCCAATATTTTCTCTCTTACTTAAATGTTCTATTGCAGGTAGTTGTGAAAGATTTTGTTTCCAGAGCTGTGATATCTCAATTTAGAGCTCATACTAGTCCAATTTCTGCTCTGTGTTTTGATCCAAGTGGTACACTTTTGGTCACTGCCTCTATTCATGGGAACAATATAAATATTTTTCGGATTATGCCATCCTGCTCTCAGAGTGGACAAGGCGCTAAGAATTATGATTGGAGCTCTTCTCATGTTCACCTTTACAAGCTCCATCGTGGCATTACCCCCGCTGTAAGTTCCTTCTTTCCCTAGCTCTCAATATCATTGTTGCCTGTATTTTTATAGAGCATATTGCTTTGTGTTTGTCATACAGATTATACAAGACATTTGCTTTAGTCATTACAGTCAGTGGATTGCCATTGTTTCATCCAGGGGAACTTGCCATATTTTTGTGCTTTCCCCTTTTGGTGGTGAGAATGTTCTTCAAATACATAATTCCCATGTTGACGGGCCAGCTCTTTTGCCTGTTGTATCCTTACCATGGTGGTCCACTCCATCTTTCCTGGTAAACCAGCATTCTTTTTCTTCATCGCCGCCATCACCTGTTACCCTCTCTGTGGTGAGCAGAATTAAAAATAACAACTCTGGATGGCTCAACACAGTTAGCAATGCTACTTCTTCTGCAGCCGGAAAGGCTTCAATTCCATCTGGTGCTATAGCTGCTGTTTTTCATAGTTGTGGGCCCCAAGATTCGCAATCTGCTCACTTGAGAAAAGTTAACTCTTTGGAGCACCTAATGGTTTACACTCCTTGTGGTCATGTAGTTCAATATAAACTGTTGTCATCAGTGGGTGGAGAGCCATGTGAAATTGCTTCAAGAAATGGGCCAGCTTCTTCAGTGCACATGCAAGATGATGAATTAAGAGTGAATGTTGAACCCATCCAATGGTGGGATGTTTGCCGAAGAGCAGATTGGCCTGAAAGGGAGGAATGCATTTCTGGAATCACTCGTAGAGGACAAGAAACTAAAGAGACAGTCATGGACACGTCTGATTGTGAGGATGATGGTATTGCGCATTCAAAATTGGTAATGTCCCACGAACCATCTCATTGGTATCTCTCCAATGCAGAGGTGCAGATGAGCTTTTGGAGAATACAACTTTGGCAGAAATCTAAGGTATTTTTCAGAAGATCATTACACAGTGTTTCAACTTATCATGTTTCAACTTTGCTTATATTCAATCCCCTCTATGCTTTAGATGTATTTCTATACAATGAGTCATCTGGGGCCTAAAGAAGAGAACATCAGTGAAGATCAAACTGATCAAGAGATTGAAATAGAGAAGGTTCCTGTTCATGAGGTTGAGATTAGGCGGAAGGACCTGCTGCCTGTTTTTGACCATTTTCACAGGTCTCCTGAATGGAGCGAACGGTAATTCACAAGTTTTTCTGCATTGTAGTTATGGTAACTGTGAATAATTGTTAAGTGATGTTACCTCAATCATTTTTCTTGCATATTCACGTGTCTTAGTTGTTCTATTTTAAGAGCGCATCACACCCCACTTCAGCTGTTTCTTTTTAGCAATGGTAAGTTGGAGGCTGTTCGTAAAATTCTCACATTGAGCTTGCTAATCGTGCAAGAGTGAAAACAAAGATGCAAGGCTTGTTCCCACTGAATAATGGTATTGTAGAGTGAAAACTAAATTTGCTCGCACCTGAGACTCTTTTAGCGCTTCGTTTCGCACATATTTCTTGTTGGGAACTCTCTCAGTTATTCCATTTTGCATTTCTTGAATTTTTCTTTTTTTTTCTGACAATTACTACAAAGCTCATTGACATTAAATTTTCTGTGACCTTCAGAAGAATGGAAGCATTAAAGGAAGAGGGCCTTAGAATGAAATTTTTTTTGAGAAACAACTAGTTAAAAAACTGTTAGACAGGTGACAAATGATTTATGCTTCTTAATAATATGGGAAATTTAGCAAAATATTTTCATCCATGCTCTGAGTTTGTTATACTCATCAAAGGTTTTGCACTCTTTAATTCAAAGCTTCTATGCATCTCTTATTTTGTCTTCTTGCATGGAATTTGAAATTTTATTGGATTTGTTTTGCAACTGAGTAACTCTTAACATATCATTGGAAGAAAAAATTTTGATGGTGGTTGCTTAAGGGGGTAGGGGTAGGAAGTGGGCAAATAGTGTGAAATATCCATCTAATCAATGTCTCCAAAATTTTCCTGCCCAGTGTGTCCATTTCAGATGTGAACTCAACTTTTAGTCTTGTGCAGGGGTCTTGGAGATGTAAGATACTCATCTTCATCTTCTGAATCTCGTGGAGTCAAAGAGTCTGAAGATGCTGTTATTTCTCACTCTGAGTTGGCCTCACCTGATTCAGCTCCAAGTTCAGATGGTGGTATGCCATTTTTTCAGTTTTTCAGTTTTATGGATTTTAGATATGATGTGACTTGTTTTAATCTTGACATGTTCACCAGGATCATCAACAAAATTTTATCCCTCCATGCTGCAAGCTGCTAATTCTAAAGCTGGTGAAAGAGGGATTTCTATGTTGGCATCACCCATCCTGTTTGAAAGCTCTATTAACAAAGATTTATGTTCAGTTTCATTCAAACAAGCTCAAATAGGTGCTTCTCCTGCTGAGAACAGTAATTTTGTCAATAGTAATGTAACATCTTTAACAAATGATCCACATACTGCTGGAAGAATGATTGCAAAAGAAGTTCAGTCATCAGAAAGTGGTGTCACCAGTGAAGCTTCAAACTTAAGTTCCATTCGATCAGAGTTGAGCATGAACATCATAGATGAGGGACCAGCAAATGATTCCCCAGATTTTGAGCTGTTTTTTCAAGAGGGTTACTGTAAAGTGTCAGACTTGAATGAATGTCAAGAATCAACTGAAGTTCTTACTTTTGTGGACAACAGCAGTAGTCCTTGTGATGTAGATAAATCTGAGGAAGATGGTGACAACGACGATATGCTTGGAGGTGTTTTTTCTTTCTCCGAAGAAGGTATGAATGCAAATGTTTTTCTTTTATGACATGAATATTGAACATAATTACTAAATATTTAAGATGTGGTTGCTGAATTTTGAGTATACAGTTTCTTGCTCCTCAATATTGCATAATTTATTTTTGCTTTTCTATGTTGATGTTATTGCCATCTACATTAGATTGCTTACATTTGTTTGGATTCTCAAACCCTTTGCATGTAACTGTATCAAGAATAGTTCCAAAAAAAGGAATGGGAGTATGTTTTGCACGCTTCAATTACAGTCAGCACGCATTGTGCTGTAATTTGTTCATACCCCATCTCTTGTAACGTTATTTAATTTGGCCCCCCTTGATTTTTTTTTTCTTGCTCCGCCCCTGCTGATGAGTTGGTCTTTTTATTTTGTTGGCAGGTTGATGTCCGTTTTCCTGTTCAAGTTCTGCTTAGTTCAAGCTGCCTTTCCTTACACTTCAATTTGTTCTGCAAAAGTCAGCCTAATGGGGTGGTTTGATACTAATTGATAAATGTGGGCAATAATTGCCTTTCAACAATGGAATGCTACTGACAGATTGATACGAGAAGTGAGATAATTCTGGCGGATATATTACGGCCAGTGCAAATGCCAGGCTTCTGCCCATCCAATTCTCATGTACATTTTGTAAATTGATATTCAAATACCAATGATTTGTGGGGAAAGCTTCTTTATGTGCTGTGGAACATTATTTGTTCTTCAAAGAAAAAGAAAAAAAAAATGAATATAGAAAAAAAATTGAAATCATATCGGCATGCCTTTTCTTTTCTTAACTGCTATCCGTGTACAATTACAGATTCAGCAATAGCAGCTTATCAGGTGGATTTGCTTTATTCTCATGCAGTGCTAATTCAGGTTCGTTGTTTCTTGCGTGTACTAGAATTTCGGAATTTTTCGATGTAATGCTATTTCAGAATCCTCTTAGTCAAAAGAAGGCACGTATAACCTGCATAGCAGTCTGTAAAACCCTAAAAATCTTGCATCACTGTGCCGGTGGTGCGGCAGATTTGCATGGTGTGGCTGACCGCATATCTCAAGCTGGTGTTTGTGCTTGCTGAAACTTCCACAGGTCATGTTATTTTCAGATAAATTGGTGGATTCTTCCTATAGCCCAGTTCTAATCAGTCGGTGCACAAAGGGGTGGTCCTTTCTGCTTTCACTTCAATTAGTCACTTAGATTTTCTATATCCATTACCATGTTGCCCAAAGCAAACTACCCTAGAGAAATTGGCGGTTGACATCTGATGCAGAACTCCTTTTAGCCCTGCTGCCCTGAAATGACATCGTGCCAAGTTTTGCCTATGGTTATTAAACTTGTTCCTGTCTAGCCGATTAACGTGGTGATAAGCCGACCTAGAACCTAAGCCATTTGAGCATTGGTCAGAGTCGCATGGTTCGGTGTACAGTAATAGTTGCTCATTTAAAATAATCAGTGTACGGTATGCATAGCTTGGTTGGATATGAAGCCAAGGTGGTCCAAGTTTTAAATTCACCATCATTTTTATTTTCATTGGAGTGTCAAGACAAAACACCAAATGTTCACGGGAGAGCCTATCACTCAAAATTATTAAACTCACGGGTTGCTGGTTAAATGGATTGATTTAAATTGATTTAGGTTAATCAAAATAATATTATTTTAAAAAAATAAAGTTAAAATAGATTTTGATCCGGCTATAAATTAATTTGTCAAGTTATTAAATTTCTATCTGATTTTATAAAATCTAGCCCAAAACGCTTACCGACTCGATTGATCAAGTTTAGCTAAGATGCCACCACTGCTCTGTCCTTGTAATTCGAGATTTGTACGATAGGGAGATAGGACACTAGTATTTGTTGCCGTAAGGCATAGAATTTGTTAAAAGAAAAAATGAGGCAAAATGTTACGGGTAATGATGTTGGGTTGAGTTGGTAAATGAATTTGCTTCATTATTATTTCAAATTTAAACAATATAAAAGCTGTAAGAAATAAATTATGTACATGAGTCGAGCTTGACTATAAATAATCTAATCATAGGAGGAACAACAATACCACCACAACAACAATAATAATAATAACTATTTATAGGTAATTTAAACACAAAGCAACTCAATAATTTAAATAGTTAAATTGTGATTTTTAGTGTTTTGGGTGGTTAATTGAACATTTTGAATTTGATTGGAGATGATGCTAGGATATATTAAAATTGTAGCTGCAAAAAAGATTTCTAAATCTCCAAGTTAAAAAGTGTATTTTTGGTATTGTGATAGAGAGTATTTTTAACTTCACAATGAACTAAAATAATATTTTTTTAATTTTTTTAATTTTGTATATTAACATATTAAAATTATTGAAAAAACAAAAATAAAAATATCAACTTAATATTTTTTTAACTAGCATATTAAAATTATTGAAAAAAAAAATATCAACTTAATATTTTTTTAACTAAAAACACTTTTTAAATGTACTTAAACACATTTTCAAACGCAATATTTTTTCAAATTAAAAGCACTTTTAAAATATACTTAAATGTATTTTTAAATATAAAAGCATACATTAACTTGAATATATGGATGAAGTTGCTATAGATATTGCTTGAATTATCGCAACTTCATGACCAAATTATGGCTCACTTGAGTCGTATATAGACATTGCTAGCTATTCTCTCCAACCAACTTGCATGTCTCCCCACAAACTGCACTCAAATCAAAGACATGTTCGTGCATAGAAAAATGAAAGCTGTTAACAACTCAGAACTCTGCTTGCCCTAGATCACAGGCTACAACAAGCACAAGAAAACTAGCAATTCGATAAGTTTCTTGCAAGGGTTGCATACCCCTGCTTAAGTCCTAGATTAGTGTTTTTAAGTACGTTGGGTTATTTTTTCGAGATAAAAGAAATGAAGACAATAAAAATAGATCGAGCCAGTTTAAAATAAAAATAGACATTGAAAAAATAATTATAAATGAGGTTTTTCAAAAATATTTAAAAAATATTTTATTATTATTATTATTATTTACATATTTCTTTTTTGGTAAGTGAGGGTAATTTTTATTTCACAAAATATAATTGATAAATATACCTTATTTATTCTTGAAGTCTTTTGTTAAGTGAAGGCCTTAAGTTATTATCTAGTAGCTCTTCTATATATATTTTTTAAATTATAAAAGTTCACTCTAAAAATATTTAAAAAATAAAATTATTTTATTTAAAAAATATTTTATTATTATTATTTACATATTTCGTTTTTGGTAAGTGAGGGTAATTTTTATTTCATAAAATATAATTGATAAATATACCTTACTTATTTTTGAAGTTTTTTGTTAAGTGAAGACCATAAGTTATTATCTATTAGCTCTTCGATATATTTTTTAAAATTATAAAAGTTTACTCTAAAATATTTAAAAAATAAAATTATTTTATATTTTTATTTTTATTCCTCTAACCACGTGCGTTTATCTTCTTGAGACATTAATAAATGCAATCTTAATATTGATTCTTAAACCCAATAATAATTAAAATCTCTCTTATGTTTTTTCTCAAGTTTTAATGGTTTAGGTTTCTCGTTTTATATCTTCTTATATCAAAATTAAAGTATTTAATCTCAAACAAATCATTCATGCTCATATCAATGAATTTTCTCCTCATCTTTTTTTCATTCGTTATCTATTAAGAATCGACCTCTAAACAGTATTAGCTTGGGAAAAAAAGGTTTGGATTCATTAAAAAAACTATCTTGAAAAACGTCTATGCATAATATCCATGATATTATGCCCATGATCTCAGGAGTAAAAGTGAAAAAGGAAGAGATGACATTGGAGGATAAAGAGAAGAAGACGAGGGGAGTAGGTAGGTAAGATAAAAGTAAACATATTCATCGAACAAGTCTAATATTTTGATCAACAGCAACTCCATCATTGAAGAGAGAGAGAGATTTTGCATTAGCAATCACTATTATTCATTTCACTTAGAAGAGACAAAAATCTCCCCTTAAAAAATTCCCAGAGACATAAACGCAGCAAGATTTCACATCACTTTCACTTGTTCCTCTATCATATGCCCAACATAAAAAATGATAATAATAATAATAATAACATGGGGTTTAGCTCTCCTTAATTTTGTATCTTACCACTATGAATATGAGTACTGTTATTTGGCGTCCCAGCATCCAATTAATAATAATAATTATATGTTCGTTAATTTTAGAACTTGTAAAATTAATTATGGTGTGCGTCAGTTGGTTCACACACCCACATTAATCTAAAAAAAATAAAAATAATATAAGTCCTGTTTTCTTGGTTCGAGACGAGGAGCTGTCAGGTCTTTAGAAATTAAGGATAAAGTTAAGAACAAGAGTTAATTATAAATTAGTCCTAGTGATTTATTGAAATTAATTAACTGGTTTTATAGTATTGAAATAATTAGACAGTCTTTTGATCATCGTTGATATTAAGAACAAGAGTTTAGTATAAATTATGCCGGGTTTTATAGCTCTGGTTATCTGTTAATGGAAGTAAAGGGATGAAAGGTGAAAGGGATATGGATTGGAATCAAGTTGTGGATCTTGTGATGCTGTCAAATTTCTTAAGACAATTTGATAACGTATTTAACATTGTGATGTAAAATGTTTTTTTTTTTTTTGAAAAAACATGAAATTATCGTAATAAATAATTTTCTATGAACAGTGATCTTCAAGTGGAGTGAATATTAATTTAATATATTTTTAGAGTGAACGTAAAGCCAGTACAAAACCTGTAAATAAAAGAAAGAATGCATCGAGTTAAGAGAATAAAGAACACAAAAAATACACAAACCCAGAGAGAAGGGAGGGAAAGTAAAAGACCAATAATACAAAGAAGAGTAACTTCACATCCTCATTATAGCGGTCTACTCTCTACTATAGAAGCAAGAAAGAATCTTTAGCTACAAAGACCCTTTTCTTGCTTTTAACTTTTTCAAAGAAATTAATGTACTTCATCTAGTTCTACAAGCTAGAAGATCTGCAAAGTAACTTAGCTAGCAAAGAACTTGAGAAAAGCTAACAATGGATAGTGTGGTTCAGTTGCAAAGGCAGTTAGTCGACTACACAGGCCAACTGTTTAATGAGGTCAGTGCATAACTTGCAATATGTTAACATTACTGTAGATATGTCTTGAAGAGAAGCAGAAGCTATGCTTAGGTTTTGTTTTGTTTTTGTTCTACTTTGCTTGGTCTTTCTCTGGCTGGTTGTTGATGAGTTCTTTGTGTGTGTGTGTGTGAAGGGATTTTTGGATGACCAGTTTAACCAACTTCAGCAACTTCAAGATGAGAGCAACCCAGATTTCGTAGTTGAACTGGTGACTCTTTTCTTTGAAGACTCTGAAAAGCTTCTCAATGAGCTAGCTAAAGATTTGTGAGAATTTTAACTCTGTAGATCTCGTATAACATTTCTTTTTCTTCTTTATTTTGTGTTAAATATCTTGGTAGATTCCACTGTCCTAATGTAATTATTTTTGGTATTGAATAGAGAGCAGCCAAGTATAGATTACAGAAAAATTGATGCTCATGTTCACCAGTTGAAGGGCAGCAGCTCCAGGTGATCTCCAATCACCTTGTTTAACTAGAAGCTTAATCTACTATTATGCCTAGGAGGTCATGGTGAAAGGGATTCCTCCCCCCCCCCTCCCCTCCTCAGTGGATGAAATTTGTTTCCACTTTCTCCAACAATGTCAACCAGCACATATAACAGATTTTGACTGTTACTGTTATGGTTTCGTAGCATGAAATCAAATCTGTAACACAAAACTTGTCACTTTCTTGAAGCAAATGTCTCGCCATTTGCAGTACTGCTGGCTAAAGAATTTTACACTCAAATTTCAAATCAGTGCAGTTGTCTATGCAATGTTCAGTTTTACTTCTCAACTTTGTTTTATTCATGGTTAATTGATCCTAAAAATTTGGGTGATGACTATATAACATTTTTGCACCACACCAATTTTGGCTATATATCATGGGATTTTTATTTTCTTTTATATCTCTTCCATCTCGTATATACCATTGAAAGAGGTCTTGAAATAACAGCATTGGGGTTCAAAGAGTTCAGAAAGTCTGCATTGCCTTCCGCAACTACTGCGAGGAGCGAAATATTGAAGGGTAAGTTTCTTTTCAACTAATATTTCAGATTGTTTCGGTGTAGCTTTACCCCACAAATTGTTAGTTTCAATCCTAAAAAAGTATTGTTATCCACTGTTTCATGTTTCTGGTGTCAAATTGGGTGTGGTGTAGGTGTCAAAAATGTCTTCAGCAAGTGAAGAATGAGTACTCCCTGGTGAAAACTAAGCTTGAAACTCTGTTCAAGGTAAGAGGAAATAAGAGAAAAAAGGGCGAAAGAATTTAACTTGTTAAGAATGAACATTGTTTCACAAGCAACTGATTTCTATTTGTATGATTGCAGCTTGAGCAACAGGTTTTGGCAGCAGGAGGGTCAATTCCTTGGCCAATGTGATGATGTGAAAGTCTTTGCAGAAGATCATAGCTAGAGACAGCTACTAAAGTGGGATTTTGGATATGTAAAGAAGCTTTTGTTCTCTTCCTTCATTGCTCTACTTTCTTTCCACATTTCCTGTTGTGTGATTAAGCTATCTAAATAGTTCAGATTATTTTAGCTTAAGTTTGTATTATATCCAACGCATGGGCAGTGATGAAGAATGTGAATAAACCAGTACTTTGTTGGCAATTGCTCTTCCTTCTGCTTAAGGAAATGGTATATTATTACTAATGGCCATCTAATCTAGTGGTACTCTTTCCACCATGACGATCAGTACTCAAGTTTAAATCAGCTTTGTTGTGTTAAAAAAAGAAAGAAAGGAAAGGAGATGCAGATCAATAATGGAAGATAGACTTTAAGATACCATCTAGAGAAGAACTTCATTTTCTTCAACAGTAGAGAAGAACATCTATGCTCCTCGATTTGTCTCATTCTTCCATTGAACTTTGAAAGCCTATGGACGAACTGTAGTTTAAAGGTAGATAGAGATGCATTGTTGCAAAACTGAGTTGTAATTTGTACACATTATGTTTGGATGGAAGAAGGGTAAGGAAGGGTAGGGTTAGCAAAGGTAAGTGATGGAAGGGAATGTTTTTATTTCAACCTTTTCTCTTATTTGGATATATAAGAATGTATGTAACTAAGCATCATATTAGTTAATTTTTAATGGGTGGATAAAAGTTGGAAATTTCTTCTTTTTTATTTATTTATTTCTTAGTGAGGTTAGAACTTTCACATGTTTAAGGAAGGTGTGAAGTTTTTGTCATTATAGTCATCAGATAAAGTAATGAAATCCTCACTCAACCAATCTTGATGAACCTCAAAAAGCCAATGTGGTTGTGCACCTCAAAACCACTCCAAACTCGAAGGCTTTAGTCCTAAAATATTGTTGACATCAGGATCAGTGTGGTAGTGTAGTAATACGTGGTTAAAGCTGTGTTTTGCTTCAATCATTGTTTTGAAAGTATTTAGTTAATTAATACATTATAATTTTACATGGATCTCACTCAAAACTCTCCTTTAAGAACTTAATTATAAAAAATAATAATTTATAGATTTTTTTAAAACCTCCTTTATCAAACACAGTAAAAGTTATCACAGATCAAAACACTAATCAACACTAGCTGCTAAACAATCCTCTTTTATGGACACAAGAAACTGAACTGTTATAATATTGTCTATGACTGATTTAATGGCTATGCTTCAATTTGGATGAAAAAGATTGGCTGCCATGCTACAACAAGGACGAACACACACATTGGCTAAATAAAAATGGTAGCCATCGACCAGTGCCTCTATCAAGAAGATGTCATACTGTTTTTTATGAGTACATATGGCTGGTAATGTATTTTGATATCAATTATCAAAAATAAAGAAGAAAGTCCCATGTTGATGGGGTGATTCGTTTATCTCCTGCAATATATTTTAAGCATACATTCCATAATCCCTCTATTACGTTCAATGAATGGATGTGTTTTTTTATAAGGACAACTG
This sequence comes from Populus euphratica, assembly GCF_000495115.2. Lineage (NCBI taxonomy): Eukaryota > Viridiplantae > Streptophyta > Magnoliopsida > Malpighiales > Salicaceae > Populus > Populus euphratica. The sequence goes on along the minus strand of NW_011500037.1, from coordinate 216,010 downwards.
TTTTCATATGAGGTGGGATATCTCCTGGTCTGTAGGTATCTTGAAGCAAAGTCCAATATACATGCTGTAATGGCAGAGTTCTGTATTTATTAGCATGGTTCTTGTTTAAAGCATTACTAACCAACCATTTGACTTCGTTTTTTCTCTTCCAGTTCATGACATAGTTGTGAATTGGTTTCATATGTTTCATGGATTTTAGGCTGAACGAAAAGCTCACAGGGCATGTGTAAGTTTTGAAGATGAGTAGGGCTTGCATCTGGATCTTATCAAATTCCACACTCTGCAAGGAAGACTGTCGATGGACTAAACTCCCATTAGTGACCATTAAGGAACTCATGGAAAGGCTAGTTTTGCTCAAAAAATAGGAGTGGAATAAAGTGGTTATTTCTGATTTAAAAACCCTAAGCAAATTTGGCAGAGTGAGTTTCCAGATGGACAGATTCTAGCATGTGATTCGATATAATATTTCGTATTGAATGCAGAATGCATGTCTCGTACTCTTCAAGTGTAGTCTCAATCTTGGTATATTATATGATCCTAATTTTGTCAACAGGCAAGCAAGTGCATGCATGTAGAACTAGAACCTTTAACTCCCACATTTTGTACTTAACAAAAGGCAACAACCAAAGTGTTTTCAGGAACAAGTACTGTGCCAACTTGGAACAATCTGCTAGACAAGTAATTTTATAGGGAGACAAGAGCATGTGCTTTCACAGACATGAGCAATTTCATGCTTTCCAGCTGAAAATACTTCATGTGGTTAAAATTTGTCCAGGCAGGTTTGACAGCAGGCATTCAAAGCATGATCACATTAGAGAACATCAGGATTAAAGACATCCATTGGCATTTTTCATTACGGGTAACTGATTTGGCAATTTTCTTTTAAAGCATTAATTATTCTGGGATTAGAGAACACCAGGATTCAATGAAGAGGGGTTCAGAAAATTGACTGCGAATTGTTAAGCATTGCTAGAAAGTAATATTTAACTATTCTTGAATTCAAGAATTCAAATTTTTGAGTTGAGATAAGTTTTTGACATGCTATCAAAACATTAAAGGTTAGGAGAGGGGAACTATAAGAATTTCAAATCTTATCATTTCTATTTTATCTAATTAAACTATAAAAATTAAAAAGAAAGGTATGGAGGGGACATGCAGAGGCCAAAGGGTTAGGAGAGGGGTTAGAAGAGGAGTTTAAGGAGCTAGTATAGATTCGCAGCGTTGCGGGGAGTCACTTTTCTTCATAGCTTGACAAAGATGAAGAGGAAAGCTTGTAAAAATATAAAAGCAAAGGTGGTTAATTTCAAAACACTGCAAGCTTATATAATTATTAATTTTACAATTTATAAAATTAATCAAAATATATATAAATTAATTCAGATATTTACATTAATTAAAAAAGAAAAAAAAAAAGAATCCAGCTACGTTGTATCCTTCAAGCTTCTACCCTGAATCTTTGAGCTTTTGTTGTCTAAATGAATTCTATGCTTTAAATTTGTCGATGGTCCATCAATAACTTTATTGATTTGGAATGCATTGTATATGAATCTAGCCCATCAATAATCGTATCATTCGATTCCCATAAACTCATATGGCAGATGAAATGAGAAATTATTAAGTATATTTGAAATTGTATTCTAGTAAAGTTTATCATAAGTTTCTCCTAGATTTACTAAATAATTCATCGAAACTAGTGTTACTTGTTCTAAAAGCAACAATGCATGAACCAAAGAGAAATCTATTAAGAGAGGAGAAAATCGAATACAAAAAATTAAGTTTCTAATTAAGACAAGTTGATGAATTGTGGTTGGATAAATTGAGCTTGTAACCAATAATTATCTAATCTCATGCCTCAGGATTTCAAGTGCAATACATAAACCGTAAAATTAAATTTCTGATTATGATTTTTATAAGGATTAGTGAATTGTATTTGGGCAAATTCTGAACCTTTAATTAAACAATTATCTTATCTTATGCATCAAATTTTCAATTGCATGCATGCATCATTTTGATTTGATCTACTTAATGGAAATCTAGATTGATTTTTAAATAACAACATTTTAACTAAAATAATTTAATTTTGATTTTATCTAATTTAATGGATCACCAAAACATGAATTAAATTATTCATGTCTAAACTAAAGAATTAACGCAAGAATGAAAGAAAAAAAAAGTTTTTAAAACGCTAACATTTAATATTTTAAATTTCTAATGTTACTAGGATTTTATTTTAAAAAAGAAAAGAAAAGAAATCACAACGGTTGTATTTTTAGGCATTTAAAAAAAATTAATTTTGCAAACTCACTTATTGGGTGAGATTTTCAAACAAAATCACAAAAAACTTTCTATAAAATAAATACCACTTGATAAAATACATATATATATATATATATAATATAACATCAACATTACTATTCAAATTGATCAAAATTTTGGAATCACAATTTTCATATGAAGTATCATACCAATTGAATTTTAATTTTGTAACAATATACCAATTGAATTGAGCTAAAAATCGTGGTTCAAAAAGGAAAAATAAAATAAAATTCATGCCTATCCTCCTTCCCACGTGAACCTAGCAAAATTTAACATCATTTTAAATCAATCAACAAAAAATTAGATCTTGAAATAATTTCTTAAAAAAAATCTAAAATAACACCATTTAAAAAAAAACATATTTTTCACCCACTCAAACCAAATTAAATCTTAATTTAATGAGTTATTAGGTTTACTCAACAAACTTGTTCTTGCAACTATGCTAGAAAAGACTCATGTTTTTATTTTTTCAAAACATGTAATTTTTCAAAAACCTTTTACATTACCTTGTTGAAATTATAAAACACCCACCCCATCATGTTTTCAAAAAACCCATTTATTTTTTTTAAATCTTCCAACGTTAATAAAACAATTGAGATTCCCTATCTCCTTTGGGCCTCCATTTTGGAACCCTCAACAACTCTTCAACTCTCCCAAGTTCTCTCTCTCAAAAAACCCCTTCGCTTATATTCCTTTATCCGTGCCTCTTGTCTCTTGATCACCTCAGCTTTTTCTCATTTCTCCACCATAAAAACCCTAGCAAAACCCTAACCCTACCAAAAAAAAACAAGAAAGGGCCAAAAAGAAAGTGACCCATCAAACCCAAGACCCCAAACAACAAAACCCACAGGATCAAAATCAAAACTTGACCACCCAACACCAACACCAACAACCCTCTATGGAAGACCCTAATGACAAGTTTCAATCTTTGAAAACTGTCAATGATTTGCTTGTCAAGGAGGCAAAACAACGCAGACAACAAGTTGAATCTCTGGTGAAAGCTAAGGAGGCTTTGGAGACTGAGCTGGCTCTGTATTGTAAGGAAAAGACTGAGTTGGAGTGTGAGTTGGGTAAAATCAGTGATGGGAGGGTGAGTTTGGAGATAGAGAAGGAGCTATTTTGTGTTTTTATCGAGACCCGGATGGTTGAAATGGGTAGTTTTGTTGATGGTCTGGTGGGAGAGAAGAGAGAGAAGGAGAATGAAATTGGGGCCTTGGAGAGTGAGGTTAAGGGGTTAGTGATGAATGTTGAGACTGAGAGAGATAGATTGAGTCGGGTTTATCGCGAGAGGGATTTGTTGAAGAGTGATGTTGATAATTGGATGAAGGGGGCTGATGGTTTGAAAGATAGTGTGGTTGAATTGGAGAAAATGGAGAGTGAGAGTGAGGAAGAGATTGAGAAACTTTATAAACAATATGCTTTGTTGCATAAGGAAATGAAGGACGGAGAGAAAGAAATTGAGGAGCTTCAAAGATTGAGAGGTTTGGCTGAAAATAATTTGGTGGAGAAAGTGAATGAAATTGAGGATTTGAAGAGAGAGATTGGACGGATTGAGAAGGAAAGGAACGAGATTGCTGGCGAAAAAAGTGAGCAGAAGATGAAGATTGGTGGGTTGGAGAGAAAAGCAGGGGAACTTGATGAGATTGTATCAAGTTTGCAGAAGGAGAAGGGAGTTTTGAGCGGAAAAGCTATGGAAATGGAGAAGAGTTTGGGGCTGGCATTGGAGAAGGAGGATGCAATGGAAAGGGAAATTGATGGTTTGATGGAAGAGAAGAAGGAAAAAGAAAGGATAATTGTGCGTTTAATGGAGGAAAAGGATGATGACTGTAAATATAAGATCATGGCTTATGCTGAAATTGAGGATAAGAAAGGATTAATTGAGGAATTGTTGAGAAAGAAGAATGAGATTGAGGAAGTGAAAGTTATCGAGGAGGGTGAAATTGTGAAGCTGCACGAGGAGGTGGGTCAGCTAAGGGGTGATATTTTTTCAATGCAAGAATCGATCAAGGATCAAGAAGATAAGAACAAACAAGTAGTTTCTGAAGCCAGTCATTATAAAGATGCTTTTGAGAAAGTAAGGCTTGAGAGGGACACTGCTCGAAAAAGTTCTGGTGAGGAGAGAAAGAACGCCATGAACTTGAGGTCTAAAGTTTTGGAAATAGAGAAGAGAGTTGAAGAAACTGTGGAGGAACTTGCAAAGATGAAAAACGAGCATGAGAGTCTGGTCTCGCAAAAGAAGGAAATGGAAAGCCAAGTTGCTACGTTGGAGAAGGAAAAAGATTTGTTACAGAAGCATTTCACAGAAGCAGAAGGGAAAATAGACGAGTTGAGGACCAAAATGGAATCCGCTGGTACTAATTATGATAGAGCACTAACCATGCTAAAGAATACTGCTGCATTGTTGTGTGAATCAAACAATGTTAAAGAAGATATGATTGTCACTGAAAAGATGCTTAATGGTGAAATCGAACCGTATGCAAGTAGGCTGGAAGTTATTAAGACTGCATTTAGTAACAAGCAGACAGTAGTGGAGGAGATGAAGCAACAATTAGAATTTCTGCAGAATTCTGTGGCAAAGGCGGATAAGAAGAATAGCCTTTTAAGTCTGTTGTCTTCAGCAACTACAGTTGTTGCTGCAGCAGTGTCTCTTGCATATGTTGCTAGATTACGTTGATGATCAATTTTTTGTTTCTAGGCATGTTGCTTAAGTTCTAGAATTAATTCATAGTTAATCAAGCTCTACCTGACAGCAGAGTTTGCCAGTTTGTTACTCTTTAACTCTGGTTTTAGCCAAGACATAAACTTGGCATTGCGACAACTGGAGGTTTTTAACCACCATTTCGAGTATGATGATGAATATATTATCTATTTTCTGCACCTTGTTATATGCTTTGCTTGAGTTTCTTCTTTGATTTGTTGGATATGTTCAATCACACCTGGCGTAACAAGCAGGGCATGTTTCTGGACATTATTGTGCTCTACTGCAACTATAGCGGTTGGATTTCATGTTGTGATTCGGATATCATGTTGGCACAATATTGTATCATGAAAAATCCAGTGATTGTATTCCATATAAGCAGGATCCCAAATTGCTTCCCTAGTTCTTTTACGAAAATCATGGGTTTGGAGGATGCAACTACGCTATCAGTTGCTCAGTTATTGTTATATTTTTTTTTTTTTCCCTTTATCATTTTTGTTAACCTTATCCTTTGGAATTCTTGCACCGAAAAAAAGGTCAATCTTCTGGAATTTCTGTTGCTATCGAAGTACGACATTCTATTTCAATTCTCAGAGAAGTTTCGTTTTCTAGGCAATATAATTGAGTATAAAATTCTCTTCTAAAATCCTGGACACCGCTTCTCTCATGATTTGCTCTTAATGTGAGGTGCCAATCCTAGGCAAGCTGTATTAGCTCATCTGCAACGTTGTGCTGAGCAAAGCATGTTGGTGAATGTGAGGATGCAAAGAAGTGGGGATCTTGAACACCTCTTTAGAAAACGCTGTTAATTTTCTGTCGGATCTGGTGGAGTTCTGAATCAGTGTTTTTAGCTCTATTTTATGCTTTGTCAGGCACACTTCTAACCACAAGATTATGCATTAGGGTTTCTAGAAATCATAGCAGCATATAGTGCCTTCCCTTTTGAGTCTTTTTCTCCCTTCTCGGGCCAATAATGCTGAGTGACCTGGATCAATAGTTCATCATCAAAAGGGATAAACCATAATCTTAATGGATTTCTAGCACAAACCCTGGGTGTTGTCCTATTAGCCATCCTACTCATATCTCATTAATTAAAGATCCCACTTGAAGAAGCGACCTATCGATTTCTGTAAGAAAACTCTCCCTGAAAAGGGCTAAAACAGTTATCTATTGATAGCTAAACTCATTAAACAAGCATTATTCCAACCATTTATGCAAACCAAACATAATTTTGTTGGTTAACGAGATCTAACCATTTATGCAAACCAAACAAGATTTCCAAACATAATTTTGTTGGTTAACGAGATGTTCTGCGGGTTAACAAGCACTCACTAAGCGACTGTTATCACAGTGCAATCTGCGATTGCATCGCAATACCAAACATGGCCTTAACTTGTGTTTCCTTTTTGTCCATTGATATCAATGAACAAGCTAGCACTGTGATTAGCTTAACTTTGAGTCTCCAAAGACAATCAAACAAGACTTTCATGTCTTCATCGGGAGCTAGCTGTTCTCTTGCCATTGTGCAAACGAGGTACTAATATTCCTTTTAGTGATGGTAAGTGGTTTTAACGAGGTCCCTTTGGAGATATCTAGGTTCCAACCACCACTGAATGGGCTTGTATCTATCGAAACAAGCCTTTTTTTGTATTTTCTCAGCCATTCAAACCCTCAAACAAAGCATTAAGAACAGGCCGTCAAGAAATGCCAAGAAGGAATTAAATCAATCTTCATCAAAACCAAAAATGGAGTACATGAAATTTGCTTCCAATCATTTGCTGCAATTTCTCCGGATTGTTATGTAGGGATAGATTGAGGCCAGGATAACAGAATTAGTGGACTCAATGGCAGCACGTTTTGATGCCTTTTTCCACTTGGCTCACAATTATCTCAAGACAAACTAAATTTCTGGTGCTAAATCTGGTGTTAAACCCTTTCATGTGTAGAAAACCACTATATGGAAGCCTCTTCACGTCATAAACAAGAGTATTTTTAGTAGCACGTTCAAAAAAAAGATTATTATTTACATTTAAAAAATTAATAGATTTTGTTCACCCAAAAGTTTTTTTAATTAAAAAAATAAAAATAGATTTTTTTAGCAGTTTGTATACAAATAAGAATCTTAATTATGTTTCTATTGCGGATGAAATAATTAGAAATTACAATCTAAGCTAAATTGTCGCCCCGTTGATTTTTTATAAATTTTACAAAAATATTTTTTTAATTTAAAAATTGAAAACAGATTTCTTAATAGAATTTGTATATATTCATTGCTCAAGAATTAGCATTCCCTGCAAAACACTACAGATACAAGTCATCAGAGTTATGGATGGCTTAAGACTTCATCCCATAAATCTTTACACAACAAGCCATCACAATGAACAGAGTTATTTCATCCTCGAAGATAGCTTTGAAGACGACGTTCATGATCCTGATGTTGTCCATCTAGACAAACACATTAAGGCAAGCTGCGTCTTCAACAAGCTTTAGTCATCTGATTACGTGCATTATCTCCTTAACAAAACAATAAGACTTAGTGCATGTTTGACGTTGTGATAGCTTAAAAGCTCCCCTGTAAAACGGAGCTTTGGTCTTCGGTCAAGAACATGGTCACTCTCCCACCAAAAGATATGCTCCTCCGTACAGTTATCATACCTTAATTCTGGAGTCTATAATAAAGGTTCAGCAAGCTATGACAAGATTTTAACATTGTTATAATATCATATAAAAAAAACAGGCAAAGGAATCCAAAGAAAACCTATATAGGAGTGCTTGATAATTTCTGAATTTGAAATAACATCGTAACATTTACAGTTGCAACAAAAAGAAAAAAAAGGATAAGCAAACACCTTTATATATATATCTTATATACTAAAGCGTATCTAGAAACATACTGCATGACAGTACTATGGACTTTTTCATATCCATGTTCTAAAATTAGCCTTGTAACATCAGAGAGGCTTCGACCCGTCCACCACAAGGGATCAGCCACTAAATATAAACCCAGTAGTTTCATCTTCCTCTCCTTTGGGGCTGGAAGTCAGAAAGGGTAACCTTAAAAGTGGTAGGTCTGCCAAATTGAGTGCAACAGGACCCCCCACTGCTATTAAAACTTCAAAAAACTACACCTCTCAAATTCTGCAAAATGGACATATAACAGATCACGATCCGAACCACAGCTAGATAAATGCTCTGCACCCAATAACAGAGCCGGGTTGTTTCTGGAAACTTCAATGACCGAACCCCGGAGCAGCAGAACGCAACAACTTAAGATTAATAAAAACAGAAAGTGGTAACACTACACAATCATAAAACAGCAAACAACACGTATTTTAGCCAAAGAGGAATGTCAAGCTTCGGTCAAGTATGGCTGCCAGTTGGTAAAGTTAACCCTATTGACAGTTAGGACTCACGAATTCACTTATCTCATCCATCACTGTATGGAAGTAATTGTTATTGGGCAACAAGTAGAAACCTATTGTTGCCTGCTCCAGATATAGAAGTTTCACATCTTGACCAGCCTTCTTGAGACCTTCAGCATATGTTATTTGCCGGTCATGAACAAGATCTAAGCCAGCCACCACTACAAGACTCTTAGGAAATTTCATTCCTTCAAGGCTTTTACCTTTTGGACCAAATGGATTACATGCTGGATGGTCCCTATCCTCTCTTTCAGGAAGAAATGCTCTCCAATACCAGTCTCGGTCTTGGAGAGTAACAAAATATTTGCCATCTAATCGCTTCTCTGATTCTGTTCTCTCTTGCCCGCCAAACATTGGGTTCAGCAGTATGTTTCCCAAAACATCAATTCCCGATTCTACTGCTCTTAAAGCAACATGGTGAACAATGTTACCACCAGAACTATCCCCAGCCAAGTATATATGAACTTTAGAATCTTTCTTGCTCTGGAGCCATGTTCTTGAATTAACCCACTTCAGAGCAGTCCATCCATCATCATAAGCACATGGGTATCGATTTTCAGGTGCACGCCTATAATTCACAGACACTACCACGGCCTTGCAAAGGCCCACCAGGCGTCGCCAGAGTGTATCATATATAGCACTGTTTGAAGAAGAGTGAGCAAAGCTTCCGCCATGAAAGAAGATTATGACAGGGACAACCTCCGAGTTGACAGGCTTCTCAAGGTCAACAATATTTGGTTGTGATTCTTGCGCATCAGCTCGTCTATAGATTCGACTAAGAAGGCTAGTCCCACGCTCAATGATAACATCAAATGAAAAAACCCCATCAACTGGATTCGCGTTAGCAGGAACTTTCCGGTCAAGGAACTCAGCCAAGTGGCGGTTGAAAGTCCCATCAGGACGACGAAGAAGATTGTAAGCCAGCTTGAAATTTGATATGAGGACCCATGTATTCAGGGGTACCACCCTCTAAGCAAAAAATGAAGGAAATCTTCAATTTTTTTCATTCCGAATAGCAAAATAGCACGCAAGTACAGAAGCATGAAAAACAAACTGACAAGTAACGCATTTATCCATAAAACCAAATCATATTCCCCAAACTAAATTGAAACGAAAAGGAACCAAGTTCAACATTTTGATGACCAAAATAAGACTTCAAAACCAGCAATCATGCGTACAACAAGCAAGAGCAACCTATCAACAAACTACTGTTATATGATCTCAAAACCCAAAACAACTTCAAAACACAGCAGCCTGAGAACCCAAATACTTTTCAACAAGCTGCCATCTTTCCAAAAAAAAGAACATAAAACCCCAAAATCTCAAACCACACAACCTACAGAATCCAAACTGCTTAAACATAGTCCCCAGACCCAATTTCCCTCACCAACAACACCAAAACCAAAAACCCCACCAAAAAAATATAAATTTCGCTTCAAATCCAGCTGATTTCCAGCTCCGAGTCACCAAAACACAAACAGCACAAAAAAACCATCAAAAGACAGCAACTTTGATCACCAAAAGAGTACAAAAATGTTAAAGAAAAAGGTACCTTGCTTTCATTGAGATTAACTCCATTACTTCCAGCCATGAAACTAGCACTTCTTTATCAACAGATTGTCGAAAAACAAAATCTAAAACTTCAATTTAGATCCTTTTTAAGAACAACTCGATTGAAACTCACTTCACATAATGAATCCAAAAACAAAAGATTTGATCTTTTTAGCTCTAATCCTCGTAGCTTTCATTTATTATCGAAGCTTTCAAGAGGCCAAGATATCAGATGGGTATCCTTCAAATTTGCAAAAATAACAAATTTTGAACACAGAGAGAGATAGTGGTGGCAATAAATGGTAAATAACACATTGAAGAGTAGAGATGTGTATGGGTGGAGGATAAGGGTGAGGGCGCATGATAGCAAGTGTGTTGACGTGACTGGTAGAGTGCGCATTAGGTGTGAGGTGGGAATATAGAGACGACAAAGTAAGCGGCCGAAAGATAACTGTTGTGTGGGACCCGGTGATGTAAGAAAATTATTTTGTTTTTTTGGAAATAATTTTTAGCATTTATGACGCAATAAAAAGAAACTAAAAAACAAAAGGAATAATTAAAAAAAGGAAGAAATTAGTAAAATGTGAGAGAAAGAACAAGACAAAAGCTTATGTGCGTGCGGCCGGCGCCAAGTCACGTGAGGACAAACGGGGTCCGTCTAGAACGCTTTTTCGCGGTCCCCTGTACCAGTTGCGGCCATTGTGGATTTGCGCTTTGTTTGGTACTGTTGTGGGTTTTTTTAGATTAATGTGAGTGTCCGGGCTAACTTGTACGCACTACGACTAATCTCACAAGCCCTGAAGTTAACGACCATGTAAGCCTTCAGTGACCATTATATGAGCAACCAAGGATTCGAACCTGAGACCACAGAGGAACAAACCCCTTAATCCCAAGTCCTTACCACTTAACCACCACCTAGATAGTTACTGTTGTGGAGTTTTGCTTTGCTGTGTTGTAGTTGTGTATACTTGTGTTAAGTTTTTTTTTTTAATGCAACAAGAAATATCTAGAAAGAAAATATTTAATATTATTATTAAACTATATTAATTTAAAATCTTGTAATTTGATTTATTAATTAATTTAAGTTTAAAATTAAATTGTGTATTGTGAATCAGTCAATTTAGTTCAAAAATAATTTAATTAATTAATTTTAAAAATATAATATTAAAAATAAAAAAATATTAAAATACCAGATAAAAAAAATTCAATATCCTATCATGACCCAAACAATTTGATAAATTCAGAAGTAATCTTATTGACCAAAAAAGAAAACTAATGACAGTAATTAGAAATAAAATTAAAAAATTAATATGAAAAACTTTTTTAATATAACACTTTTTTTAGTTCAAACTTCAAATTAAATTATATAAAAAGTATTCTAATGTAATTCAATAAATTTTATTAGTTTAAAAATAACTCGAATAATTGTTTAAAAAAATAAAAGATGGAATTAAAAAAAATGAAATTAAAGTAAAAGAAAAATAAAAAATAAAAAGGGAGCTGAATTTAAATAAAAAAATTATTTATATAAAAGATAAAACTCCGTGAATTTTTTAGAGTTTTTTAATATAGCATGATAATTGTTGTTTTTTTTTAATATAGCATGATAAAACTCCGTGAAATTGTTATTTATATAAAAGATAAAACTCCGTAAATAAAAGATAAAATGACCTGGACATTTGTCTAATGCAATGCCACTGCACTTTCAACGTCATGTAAAACAATGACTGCTCTATTGTATTGATATTATGAAAAATACTTACAGCTAGGTATATTAATTTAAATAAAAATTAAAAATTAATTTTTTTATAATATTTTCTAACCACAGCGCCAACCACTCTCTAAAAATTAATAATGGAAAGAGGAGGTAGAGAGAGAGAGAGAGAAATCACAAGTCTTCTCCCTTCATTTATCTTTCTCGTGGTTGCTAGACTTATCTAGAGACTAGCTCCGAAAATAAATCTAGATTGTTGAGCTATCCATCAATGCTATGCAATTATATGGTGTATACATGCACGATCGTACCGTGACAAAATAGACTTGTTATCTTATCTACTCCAGGACTTTATCCGGTGCTTGTGAATATGCAATCAATATAAAAAAAATTGAAAAATGGGTTATAAAAAAGCAAAAAAAACAATTATCATACAATCTTATAGCTTAGGTATTTTTGTAATTGTTCTCTGTACTTTCAAAAATTATAGTTTATATTCTTGATGGGTGTAAAATTAATAGACTATATTATAAAATGATATAGGATGTAAATTAGAAATTTTAAAAGAAAGTGGATAAATATAAAAATAACTAAAATATAGAATAATCAGGAAATCTTTCCTATAAAAGTTAATATTTTTTCATAATTTTTTCAAATACGTGGGAATTTAAATGTGAAGGAAAAGGTTAGTGTAAATGGATGGATGGTACGACTTTTATCATACCAAGAGGTCCCCGCTTGATGCAAGATTGGATTCATTAAAAACATTATCAATTTTAATTTATTGATTTCTAAAAAAAATAAATAATCGACTGTCAGAATAAAAAAGGGGCTTCAAGAGAAGATTAGATCATCCCAAATTATTATTATTATTCCCATTACGGGACACTTCTTTTAAAACAGTACTCCTGTTGATTTCACAGAGACACCGCTCATCAAAACTGGCTTGATTTTTATTTTTTATCGAGAGAGACAGGTGGAAAGCAGGTGAATTTCTTGTGCTCTTATCCATAACCCAATCCTGAAATTTCTCACGTGCAAGCTTGGTTTTCAGATCCGGCGCATAAATTGATTAGGAACAGAGTTCCCCGATTATGGAGGTGACATCTGGGTGTCTGTTATTGGGTTAAATAATAAAATAATTATAAATACTCTTGTTCTTGTAGTAATATTATTTTAATATATTTTTAAATAAAAAATATTTTAAAAAATAATTTTTAGTAACTACCTCAATTTCAAATATTACATTAGCTTCGTATCAATTATTTTAACCAAAACAAAATTATTTTCTTTTATTTTTTAAATTATAAAAGTTAATTCAATGGATTAATTTAAATTTTATAAATTTTAAATAATTAAAAATTTATATAATTATTAATTTTAAAATTTATAAAATTAATTAAAATATATATAAATTATTCTGAATATTTATTTTAATAAAAAATAAAAACAAAAAAGATATTTGTATCTATATATAGTCCCATCCTAGTAAAGGTGTTGGTATCTATACATAGTCCTATTCTAATGCGTAGCTATATGTTTCATATGATTGAAAATTTGTTAGTTTTTATATTTTTTTTAAATAAATATATTTATTTTATTTTAAAAAATATTATAATATTACAAATAAACTTTAAAAATAAAAAATATTATTTATAATATTATAAATAAACTTTAAAAATAAAAAATATTATTTTAATATATTTATAAATAAAAAAACATTTTAAGAAGTAATAGTTACAAGAATACAAATGAAAAATAGCCTCTTCTCTGGAGATGATATGGGATTTGGGACCCACAAATGGATATGTTCTTCTATTATTTTCTTACTGCATGGGAGTTACTGCCACCGTCCATCAGGACTTGATTGGCTGCAAAGCAAGGTTAATTCATGGGACCCATGAGTCCATGACCAATCAAGAAAAGAAAGGCCTGGAAAGCGTGCACACTTGTGCTGCCGTGTCCTTCCCCTGCTTTTAACAAAGTACACCATGAGTACTTCGAGAAAGTTACAACTTTATGCAACTTGCACCGAGTTTTTCTCTTATTTATTGGGACGGTGGACCATTTTTTTTTTTAAATTCTTTGTTTTTAAAGGGGATGGAAATTGAAATAATTTATTTGTCTGGATAAAAATGTCATATTTTTTAAACTTGTTTGGGATGCAGTTCAACTCAACAAATCAATTTTAAAATTTAAAATTTAATTCAAATTAGATTTTTAATTGAATTAAATTAGACATTAACTTTACAAAACTTGGCTGATTTTATTGGGTTTTTAATAATTATATTGATGTAATCAAACCCTATTTAAATTTAATTGCATCAAAAATAAAAATAATTGATTTAATTACTCTAGTCTTTTTTTTTTTGCAAAATTAAGTCTCAGAGAGTCAGCTGTGAAAAATGCATGTAATGAAAACAAAAGGACGAAATGCTTCTGGAATTACTTGGCGTGGAACAAATTGAACCAAGAAGATGTAGCACGACAAGGAGGACATATGCCCTGGAATCTTTTTTGCTATGATGTTTTTCTAAGAAAATTATTGAATTTTCAATGCTATATGAGATTTGATGGTGCACCAAGTACTTTTTTTTTTGTTGTGAGATATTTAAGTTAATTTATATATATTTTAATTAATTTTTTTAATTTTTAAAATTAATAACTGTATAAGTTTTCAGGGTTGTCAATATACTTTTTTGGTTTTTTAAGACACCAAGTATTAATTTCTTAGATTTTTTGATATTTTAGTTTATATTTTTATATTTTTTCAAAAAATTATAGTTTTTGTTCCTCTTTATGGAAATGATGTATTTCGCACAAGTAATTATAAGAACCTCAACAGTGTATGAGATCTGCATACTTTCCATGACACGTCAGGAATAAATTTTTAAATTTTTCATACTGTGGCGATTATGAAATTTTTACAGTAAATAAAGTTGTGAATCCCACATTGTAATATATTAGAAATTCACTATGTTAAATGCTGTATATTTAATTTTAGCTGGATCGAGCGTGGTAATATAACTTTTGAGTGTAGTGGATACAGAGGCCAAGGCTAGTGGTTGAGGTAATAAAAGAGAATAAATGTATTTGAAATATTGATGCACAATACATTTTCAATTCCTTTAAAGTGTCAAAAATTATTTTTTTAATTAATATAAATATTTGAATTAACAGAAACACGCTTAATTAATTTTACAGATTCTAAAATTAACCATTAATTAAAGGTTATTATATTAACAACTACAATACTCAAACTTAAAATCATAAGAAAAATAAACTTTTTGTTCCTAAACTTTTATTATCAAGGCGCTATCATATGGTTAAAAATTAATTTAAAAATTTTAAAAATTAATTTTATCTAAAATAAAGGGTTAAATTTTAGATTTTATTTGGAATTTTACTCAGCAGTTAAAAATGCAATTCTTTACAACTACATAGTGTTACTAAGATACTGTTCCTCGTTGTTGCATGATAAAAAAAAAACTACACATATATATATATATATATATACAGAAAAAGAAAGGACATAAACATATCTAAGTGAAAAATACAAGAATGAAGTTGTAAAATAAATATATTAATGAAATAGTTTTATAATAGATTTTTACATTCTTAAACTAAAATATATACAGAGACATGTCTGTTATATTTTTTCTCACCGTCTCCATCCCCCACAACTCCCTAAACTATATATATCAATTTATTTTTTGGGTCATTATAGTTCAATATATTATCTTCTCTTATATTGACATAAGTTTATAATTACAGAGAAGAAAACAAAGGTGATGAATCTGGAAAGCAAGTGAAATGAAATATAAGTACACTCCACTAAATTTTCATATTTTGTCATCTTTACGCATCCAATGAATCATATAAAAGTGGGTTAACCTTTCCCATGCCTTCATCCTCAGTCTCTCCAGGGATCGTTTGGCTTCCCTTACACGTCTATCTAGGAATGTGATATATAATATTTTTTAAAATTTATTTTTTAATTATAAATATATTAAAATTATTTTTTTAGTTTTTTTTTAACATCAATAACTCATAATCATTTAAAAACATAAAAAAGCTATATTAAAATTATTTTTTTAGTTTTTTTTCATCAATAACGCATAATCATTTAAAAAAATAAAAAACATTAATTTAATATTTTTTTAAATAAATATACTTTTAAAACTCTATTTAAATTAAGATGGAAACACAACACCAAACAAATTCAAACTTGTGCTTCAAATTGACATTCATGTATTTGTTAAATTCAATTCATAAAACTCAACGATCCAGTTGACATAACCGAATCTAGCTGGTTCAGCGTCTAGGATTTTTTTTTTAAAAAAAATAAAACGATACAGTTTTAATAAAAACAAGAACAATCGCAATTCCTTTCCCTGAATCTGTTAATCTGAGCGGCCAAACGGGCCGTTGCCTGCACCACCAAACGGAGCCTTTGACGGCCACGCGTGGACGCTGGAGGATATGATTTTCACACATTTTTCATGGATTGTTATTATTGGAAGCTAAAAGGACAAACGGGGAAAATACACTGTGTTTTTCACCCTTTTCTTTTTCGTTGTATCCACTTCTAAATAATAAACACTGGAAGGACAGAAATTGCAGAAGGAAACAAGGCATCTGGCAGGTTACCAGTGTAGAAGTCACCATCCATGAAGCTCACTATCGGTGGGGCAGCTCCGGGGGACTTGACTATTATTACATAGCCCACAGTGCACAGTGAGTTTTGGAAGCATTAGGGCTTGGGTCAACAACTAAGAACAGTTCCTGTGCTGTAGTGGTTTTGCTCACCTCTTTCTCCTCTCAGAATGTACAAAATATCACCCTCGCGCACTCTAGCCTGTTCCTAGCTATCCCTTTTCATCACTGTCCCTCCTCTCTTTTTATGTCTTTTGTATGGACCAAAGCTCAACACCTCACCAGCCTTTCCATTCTGCTTTAATCTCTCTTGTCTTGTTGTGTGTTTTTGGCTCTCTCTCCACAGGTCACCAACCTTCCCCTATCGGCATCTTCATCGCCCCCTCGTCCCACTACTTTAACAGTGTCAAGATAACCCAAGATGGCATCTTTATGGAAGTTTTTAGGGGGTGAATCTTGAGCTAAAGAAACCCAAACTGGGATTGTTTGAGGCTGGACCTCACATGGCGTTTCTGAACATCTCTGCTAAAATACCTGTTTTTAGCCCAGACATATGCACGTATGAAAGCCCAGTTTTAGAGGGGAAAGCTGGGATAGATGGCAATGGAAAATCGTGATGGCCGCTAAAAGAAAACTTGTCTTGAGGCGCGTCGATAGTCAATTACAAATTAAAAAACTACTGAATCTATCTATGATGCTATGCGTGAAGAAACCTTTTTAACGAACATATACTGTTGTGGTGTTGATCATTCAATTCAATTTGTCGATCATTTGTCTTGTGTCTCTTTTCTCTGTCAATCCATTCAATTTTTCTTATGAAACAGTACTCTCTAATCACCTGTGAATCACCCTTATGCGAGCAAAGAAGTATTGATCTGGGTGTGTCTCGAGAAGTTGCTCATGCTTCTGTATGTCATTTGCCTATCCTATAAGTGATATTTTGAAGAAATATCTCACCTTTGTGTTACACGTAAAGGGTTGATCCATGTATTTCAACGAACGTGCATCAAAATTAGGTCTTGGAAGGTGTACCTGCTTGAAGATTAATTGTGTTTGTTTGGTAATCCGTTATTTACTATGCTCGATAGCATTAAAGTGGGCTTGTTTTTTAAAAATATTAAATTATTTTTTTAATAATTCTAATCTACTAATATTCAAAATAAATAAAAAGATTTAAAAAAAAAACATCATACGCCAAAACAATAAACATGCACTCAAAATTTGTGATGGTGATTATTTTTACATCAATCAAGCTTTAAAAATTCGTCCTCTCCTATTTCACTTTACATTGAGGAAGAGTCTTTTATATATATATATATAATGCTGACTTAGTGTGTATTTAATAATATAGTTTATATTACTTTTCAAAATATTTTTTAATTAAAAATACATTAAAATAATGTTTTTTAATTTCTATTTTTGATATTAACACACTAAAATTATAAAAAAACCACTTAAAAATATAGATTTGATTAAAAAAATCAATTTAAAATGTAAAAGCTATTACAATGCCGCTATGAGATTATTTGGTAACCAAAAGTTGGTCGTTTAGCCTATATGAAAGTTTGATATATAAGAATTCAAAAGATGATACGAAAGTTCTATTTTAAAGCTTTTGTAGCTATTTCAGTTTCTATTTTCTATATTATTTACAACCAGTTGATAAATAACCCAATTAAATTGCTAGGCCACCAGCGTACTGGTCCACCTGTCAGGCTGCTTATACTACAATACATGCATCTTTTGCAACTTATAAAGCATTAATATAAAATAATGAACCAGTGAGTGTATGATTTAAAAAAGTGGAGGCATCGGGTTTGAGCTCCACGTGCTACAACTTTTCCCCTTTTTTTCTAATTGAATCAATAATGGATATGCACTCGACTGGATTTGATTGGTCTTGGACATATCCAATCTCTGGTATTAACCATAATCAATAGATGGTCCAGCGCACAAATTTAATTTAAATTAACTTAGGTATATAAAGAGTAGTTATAAAAAAAAAATTATTTTTTTATTTTTTATAATTATTGTAACTCCCACTTTAATTTTTTATTTTTTTATTCAAGAAAAATCAAAAGTAGATATGATATATATTTATAATTTGATCATTCAATTATGGTAAAATAATGTTTTAGTCTCTGATTTTGAAAAATTATCATTTTAATCCTTGAACTTAGAAAATTGTATCTGATTTTTTTTTTATGCATTAGAAATTATCATTTTAATCCTTGAACTTAGAAGACTGTACCTGATTTTTTTTTTATGCATTGGAGTTTTTTATTTATGTTGTTTTAAGTTGTTTTTTGATATATTATATGTATTTACTATAAATACTTCTAAAGATTCTCAATATGACTTACAAGTCTCTTATTTGATATTCCTTTTACTTCTTTATTTTTTGAGTGAGTGAAATAATCTTTAATGTGCATGTAATATAAGTAGATATATATATATGTTGATTATATGAAGAGTATAACTGGTTAATTTTTAAAATATTTTATATTTATTGTTTTATTTTACAAGTATTGTCTATTTTTAAATTTGCATTTGTGTCCTACTAAACTAAATTTTGCTATATATGCATTGCCTTGATAATTAAGTGAATATATATTATATCTTGGTACATGATTTATTAGTAACTTTGTGCTAATATATAAGTAGTTAGTCTACGTACACGTAATATTCTATATATCTAGCTAGTGAGAAAGACATTAATATGCAACAACTAGTCCTCACACAATGATCATCTTTAAGTGTTATTTCGTCATTTTTGGGTGTCATCTGATCTCTGACACGTATCACACTGCTTTATAATAATATGTTTAATATGCACATGTATATCAAGATAAATCAACCTACAAGCTATTAATATTTAAAATGTATATTAAATATTATTCCCCCGTAAAATCGGGTGAACTCATCTCTCTCTTTTTATACTATTTAAGATTTTTAGTTTTTGTTAACGGGTGGATTTTGTTGAATGTTCATGCTTTTTCAATTTTGATTGACATGCCTTACTTGTTTCACGAGACTTTTATTTTAGTTTTTATTCAATGTTTTAGACGCTCTACTATTAGCCTATTTTAATTAAGTTCGGATCTTGATAATGCAATGAATATTATAAATTATTATTTTTGTTTTGATTACTAATGAGAAGTTTTGAACTATTATTTGATTTCATTAATTTTGAATAATATGGCATGTTTGAAGATTATAAAATGCTATGTATTTTTAAATAATTTATTTTTTTGATATGTGTACTCAAAGGCTCAGCGTAGATAGGGTGTTTCATCGGCACCACTCCCACATTGTCGATCATGAACTTGGAATTAAGATCGTGACAATAACCACAATTAAATCTTTAATATTACGATACAAATGCTTTTTAAAAGTGTTTTTAATTAAAAATATATTAAAATATTTTTTTTATTTTTTTTTATTTTTTGTATCAATAATATATTAAAATATTTTATTTTATTTTTTGTATCAACATATAAAATTATAAAAATATAAAAAAATCAATTCAATAAATTTTTAGACAAAGAAAATATTTTTAAAAATAGATTAAAAAGTAAAGACAAACATTCATTACACTGTATATACCCATAAAAGCCACTTGCAAGGCCCACTTGTAGAATTTACACTGGGCCATCTTACCTCTTTTTTACCCCCCTAAATTTTCCCAAAGAGGCATTTCTTGTTCTCTTCTCTTCACATTTTTTACCATAAAAGCTACCCTTAAAGCCAAGAAAGAACTAGAGATCAATTTATCATTGTTGTTTCTTTTATATTAGATGCATCTCGGATTTGTATCCAGGCTCTCGCTAAAAGAACATCCACAGTGATACTCCTTGACTGGGTTATTAACAGCGATTTTGAGGCTCTTATGGCGGGTCATTCGTACGAAATATGCATTTAAACTCGAACAATGATGCCATGGCCACCACTCAAGTTTCTTCATGCACTGCAACCAAATTTGTGGGGCATGTTTTACTATTGCTACTCTCTTATCTTAACGTATAAAACAAATCGATCCTATTCCACATAAATGCAAATAATGAACACATTCGTAGTTGTAAATTGCCTATTTTCTCAATGACAAAAAAAAAAAAAAAGGAATGAGAAAAGGATGCGAAGTTGGACTAGACGAAACTTATCTCAGTTAACCTGATCGAATATCGAATTTTTAGTGATTTAGCTAATTCGATTAAATATAATTAAAAGTTAAAACCATGTTAATCAATATTAATAATATTTTTTTAAAATAAAATAAAATAAAATAGTTCTTATTAAAATATTGATCTATTTACATGTTGACCCAATAAGCCGTGACGCTACCGAAAAACCCAATGACACAAACTCTTTGTAAACATGTGGGAAGAATGGTAATGGATATTCTCGGTGGGCTTTTATAGCGAGGAATGAAAATAACCACCATGCCAAAGTTTGTTTAATATACCAAGTCCATAGAGTACACAGTACAAGAAGAAATCATTCAGGTTCCGGAATAATGGGCTGCCTAGCCCGAAAATATACCAGCCGAGACCGAAACAATCCCGAAAACAAACACAGGTGATTGTTAACTAATAAAATATATTTTATGTATAATTTATATTTGATTTCATAATCTGTATTTTTTAATCCATCTTTGATTATTTTTAGTTAGATTTAATTTTTATATAAAAAAATAATCAAAATTAGTTTTGTTTTAAAAAAAATCAAAACTAGATCAAATTAATTGGTTTCAATTCAGTTATTTAAAAAGAAAATCAATTTAAACAAATTTGACTCAGTTTTTTCTTGTTTTTTCTGGTTTAGATTTGTTTTTCTTTTTATTTTAGATTTATAAAATTGAAATCAAACAAGTAATTTTTTTAAAAATTCTAGTCAATTTTTTTCACTTTTTCACGGTCTCGATATAATTGAATTTTTAGTTTTTTCTCATCTTCACTGAAAAACCGAAGCACAAGACAATACTCGGCGTGTCTATTATGTTTTTGCAATTATCCGTTCAGATAATAAAATAAAGTTTTAACTTGGCTACTCGACGTAATCTCTAAATTATCTACATTTTTGCTAAATCGTTGCCAAAACTATAGTCTCTCACCCCCACTAATATATCTTCATCGTCACTATATATATAACTATATTTATATATATGATTCAGCAAACTGATTTAAAGAAAATTAAAACTAAAAATTTAATGGAGATCAAATCTTTGTTAAATCAAATTAGATATAATTATATTATTGATAGCCTGTGTTACACTATATTTCATGTCAATATCTTTTCTTTTGCAATCATGCATTCATCCTGCCAAATCATAAAAAAAAAAACACACTAAAAAGAAGTTTTAACTTGGCTACTCGATTTAATCTCTAAATTATCTACATTCCCACCAAACCGTTGCCAAAATTATAGTCTAATGCTCCCACAAATTTTTCTTCGTCGTTGCCTTGTTTATATGGCCACTAAACTCGATCCAGTTCAACATATTAGTTTGAAAAATATGAGCCCTTAGGTCCAGCCAATGCCAAGTTTCTAATTGAATTAAACTAGACATTGATATAATGAAATCCAATTAATTAAACCGGTTTTTTATTGATCCGGTAGATTTGATCAAGAATACATGTTTAATGATGAATGTTAAATAACATAATATATTTTATTTATCATTTATATATGGTTTCATAAACTTGTATTTCTTATCCATTTATAAATATGACCCGAATAGTGTTCTCTTTTTTCCCCCATAAACCATGACAAAAATGTCTGAACTTGGCTACTCAATTTAATCTCTAAATTACCTACATTTCCCTCAGATCATTGCCAAAATTATAGTCCCTCGCTCCCGTGAGTATATCTCCTTCGTCACTGTGTTTATATAAAGCTATTAAATTTAATCCAATTCAACTAATCAAATTTAAAAAATTAAAATTTAAGTGAGATCAAATCTCTAATTAAATCAAATTAAATATTTTGCGTTCCATTGTAGCTCATGTCAGTTTTTGTTTTTTGCGAGAATCCTGCCAAATCACAAAGAAACATTAAAAGAAGCTCTAACTCAAAATCTCAATTTAATCTCTAAATTATCCACATTTCCACCAAATCGTTGCCAGAATAAGCCCGTTTGAAAACACGGCCAACCCGTATTTATTTTGTTTTTGGTTAAAAATTATCACTGTTTTTTAATATTTTGAATTGTTTTAATACATTAATATTAAAAATATTTTTTAAAAAATTAAAAAATATTATTATAATATATTTTAACAAAATATTTTTTAAAAAATTAAAAAAATATTTATTATAATATATTTTAACAAAAAAAATATTTTTAAAAATAACCAGAAATGTACTACCAAACAGATATAATCTCACACCCCCACAAATTCATAGCTGCTGTTACTAGATTTATACAGTCATTTCAGCATGTTAGCTTGAAAAACTTGAAAACTGAAGTAGTTTAGTTCGATGTGATGTGAAGTTTCTAATTAAATAAAATTAGTTATTAATTTGATAAAACTCAATTAATTAAATCCGTATTACTATACCTTTTTGAAAGTGTAGTTAGGATTACTTAGTATATTTAAACCCATTTAAATTAATACTAAAAAAGCAAAACAAAGCCCTTTTAATAAATACATCTTTTTGAAAGTGTAGTTAGGATTATTTAGGCATATTTAAACCCGTTTAAATTAATACTAAAAAAGCAAAACAAAGCCCTTTTAATAAATATATTTTGGAAAGTGTAATTAGGATTATCTAGGTATATTTAAACCCACTTAAATCAATACTAAAAAACACAAAACAAAACCCTTTTAATAAATATAAGTGAAACAAATTATTTTAAAATATTGTTTGGTAATATGATTGCAAGTGAAGTTCATTCATAACCATATATATTAGTCTTCAATAAAGTAAAAGAAATTGATTTTATTTGGTAAGATCCACTAATTTTTATTGCCCAGCTGCAGGATTGCTGTTTCTCGTGGGTAGTTTTAAGGAACAGTGAAGTATGATTCCACTGTCGCATTGTTCAATTTTTTTTGAAAAATCAGCGAAAAAAGTTTAGTTTTTTTCCTCCTAAAAAATTAGTGTAGTTACGTGAACAATATTTTTTTTAATTTTTTTAAAAATTAGTTTAAAGTGAATTAAATTTATTCATATTATAATTTCAATTTTATTTCTGATAATATTTTATCTAATTTTATTACATGCTCAAAAAATAATAAAAATTATAATTATTGTCGGATGACTTTTATATTTAATGAAATTGTAATTTTTTTTAAAATTATGTTTTACTCGAAAAACTAGTATTTAATTATTGGATAGATTTCGTATATAATAACATTGCATATAATTTAATAGAATAATAAAAAATATTTGATATCAATATTATTTATTTCATGATGTAATAATAGTAGTTAAATCTACAATATTTAAATTAAAAAAATACTAATATTGATATATATACATATATATATTTTTAATTATTTTATAATCTCAATTTAAAAAATATTTTTTTAACCAAACATATTAAACTATTTTTTATTTAATTATAATTTTAACTCAATATATATTTTTTAAAATTAATTTTATCTAAAAATATTTTTTTATCAAATAACTTTTTTAAACTACGGTCACAGTAATACCAACCCTAGATCAAGTCTAAAAACAAGAGCTCTTAGAAAAAATTCAAACTTTTCAAGCGCAAAACCAAAAAAAATCCCCTTCCCGCCGGAAAATCAAAACACCACAGCCACGTAATCGATCCTCGCAAACCAAAACCCACCAATCAAATCACACTTCCGCTTCCTATATAACCAAAACCCCAAGGCTACACAAATCCATCTCTCTAAAAAGCCAGCAATTCTTGATATTCTCTTTGTTTCCTGAGTGAAAATGAGTTCAAACGAAGGAAGAGCATCTACAAAGGGAGGTAGGGGAAGAGCCAAGGCCTCCAAAGCGGTGTCAAGGTCCCAGAAGGCAGGTTTACAGTTTCCAGTGGGAAGGGTGGCAAGGTTCTTGAAAACTGGAAAGTACGCTGAACGTCTTGGTGCTGGGTCTCCTGTCTACCTCTCTGCTGTCCTCGAATACCTCGCTGCCGAGGTTCAATTTCTTCAATTTCTTTAACTGGGTGTCAAATTTTGTTGTTATTTCTGGGTTTTGATCATTGGCCTTTTCTTTTCAGGTTCTCGAGCTAGCTGGGAACGCAGCAAGAGATAACAAGAAGAACCGGATCGTGCCAAGGCACATCCAGCTTGCAGTGAGGAACGACGAGGAGTTAGGGAAGCTGTTGGGGTCGGTTACAATTGCAAACGGAGGAGTTTTGCCTAACATTCACCAGACTCTGCTTCCTAAGAAGGTTGGCAAGGGGAAGGGTGATATTGGATCTGTTTCCCAGGACTTCTAGGGTTTTGATTTGGGATGGGCCATGTAAACCATACTTGTTAGACTTGGTCTAAAGAATTTCTTCAAAGTAGTTCTTGGCTATTAGATTATCAGGTTAACTTGTGAGGTTGGGTTGAATTTAATGTTCATATATGTTTAGATTTTTTACTAGATCGGGTAGAAAAATGCTGAATCTTTCTAATTCAATGAAAATTGAAAATCTTGGTGCTTATTATTGTGCCCTTTCTGCTTCCAATTTGGTATCTGTTCTCCTTAAATCATTCAATCTTTCCTGATTTTGATTGATGGAAGGCCTTAATCATCATCTTAGCTAAATTTCTTATTCTTCCAAGGAAGAAAATAGAGAGAGGATTTAGTAAGGTTACAAGTTAAAGGGCAGGAAAATTATTCTTCCAAGGAAGAAAATAGAGAGAGAGGATTTAGTAAGGTTAAAAGTTGACGGAAAGGGATGAAATTGACAGATCGGGATTGGAAAATTGCATTACCTCCTACAAAATTATCATGGAGGTGGGAAAACTTTTATTTAGAATGAACCTAAATAAGATATTAATTAAATTTGTTCCAATCATATTTGAGGTTTTTTTTATATTTAAAAATCAAGAATTCTTCAATGAAAATAAGATATTAATTTCAGAAAAATATTATGAGAATTTTATAATGAAATAAAAGTAAAAACAAAATCAATTCAACCAAGGAACGAAGGATGGACCATAGGAATTATGATTTTCCTCTGGCCCTTTTAATTTGAGAATAAATAATGACGAACATGAGGATTTAAATATATTATATTTCTTATTTGTTTTCACTAGATAGAAGTGAATTTTGACTCAGTTTAGATGATAAAATATATTTGAAATAAATCAATTAAAGAAGTTCATAAAAATATTTTAATTAATTTAATTACTTAGCTTTTAACTAGCCTATTTTTTATAAACTTTGATTTACTGAATTTCCTATTTATAATAAGTTTTTTCGGTTTGTTTTGATTTAGTTTGTGTTGCTTTGTTTTTTTATTTTTTATTTAAGATAAAAGAATTGATTTTTATATCAAATTTTCTAAGTAAAATCATTCAACAAACTCAATAAACTGTTCAATTTATTTAACATTAATTTAATTTCCAAGAATTTTCAAGATAATACAGTTAATTTACTATCCCTCCCACCAAACAATGCTGAAGACGTCTTCCATTCCTCAAGATCCAATCACATCTCTAGGGTCCAAAGAGCCCGTGGGCTCCCCTTTCAAGCATCTCGAAAATCAATTCAAAACCGCGAAAAAACAAAACAAAAATTTCCATTTCGCGCCGCGAAAATAAAAAACCTAAGCCACGTCATCGATCCCAGCAAACCCAAACCCACCAATCAGAATACACCCCTTCTCCCTATATAACCAAACCCCCACTATCCACCCTAAAATCAATCACCTCCCTCATTTTCCTTCATTTAACTCCCTCTAAAGCCAAAATCAGGGTTAGGGTTTTATAGATCTTTGTGTAAAATGAGTTCAAAAGAAGGAGGCGCTTCTACCAAGGGAGGGAGAGGGAAGCCAAAGGCATCCAAGTCGGTGTCAAGATCGCATAAAGCAGGGTTGCAATTCCCAGTCGGGAGAATTGCAAGGTTCCTGAAGGCTGGTAAATACGCTGAACGTGTCGGTGCCGGAGCTCCCGTCTACCTTTCTGCTGTCCTTGAGTATCTCGCTGCTGAGGTCCGATTTCTTTACCCTTTGGTGGAGCACTGTTTTCTGGGCTTTAGTCACTTCTGTTTGGTTTTTTCTTCTTGGCTATCAGATTATGTATTACAAAAGCAAATATTTTTAGATCTTTAAAGCGAAACCCTCTTGCAAAAGTTTGGTTGATCTATTTTTGCTTGAAAATAATGGTTTTTTGTGGGTTTTATTTGATGTTAATGACATGCAATTGTTTTGTGTTTTAATTGGTAATTAATCACTTGATTTGCTGATTTTTTCGGGTTTTTTTTCTTAATGTTAACAAATTTTCGAGTTGTTGGCTGAAAATAGTGTCAGCTGTTGTTCATTGTTTATCAGATGATTTTGATTTTTTTTGTTTAAAGTAAATTTACTGACATGAGTGATTGATTTTCTTCAGGTGCTTGAGCTAGCAGGGAACGCAGCAAGAGATAACAAGAAGAATCGTATAGTGCCAAGGCACATCCAGCTCGCTGTGAGAAACGATGAGGAGCTAAGCAAGCTACTGGGGTCAGTTACAATTGCAAATGGAGGTGTCTTGCCTAACATTCACCAGACACTTCTTCCTAAGAAGATTGGCAAAGGGAAAGGCGACATTGGATCTGCTTCTCAAGAGTTCTAGTTCTAGGTTTAGAGTTGTCTTTTTGAAAAATCGAGGGTTTCTACAGTGTGTAATATAGTCTTTTTGATTTCTGTGTTTCTCGAAACTGGCTACATGGAGTTTCACTGTATGTTTTTGATAAAAGCTGAGGCTTTTTGGAATCTTTATCTGATGGAAGTTTTTATCAATCACTGTACCCTCGTTTTGTTCTGTTTTTTTTCTTAAACGCCTTGGTTCTCTGTTGATTGATTCGTTAAAGGTTGCTGGTATGAAGTTGCCCGTGACGCTGTTTGTTCTGGTAATGGATACAGATTGGTGCTCTTTTTCTTGTTGAAGAAATATGGAAGGGTTAGCTGTTGCTATAATAAGTGGGAAGTAATGAATCTGCTGGGATTTTGTTCGATGATGTGTTGCCTTAATGGTCGGTAAGTTGTTCGGAATTGATGGTGGCAGGTGCTTGTCAATGAGAAGAAATGTTCCTTTTTGACTCAGGTTTGCTAAGGCTACTCTTTGCCCTCGTCAAGTGGTTGATTGTGTTTTTGATCAACTGATGAACTCAAGCACCTCCCATCAGCACTGGGATATGGAGATGCTCTGAATCAGGGATGTTGGAATTGGTTACTGTTAGTTCAATGAAAATGTCGTCCAATTTGCCAGGGAGTTTTACCCTTTCGTCGGGCCCAACATTGCATCAAGCAGTATCACATTGAGGGGAATGGAGATGGACTGAGACTTGTTCTGAAGCATAGTTTGTTTCTTACTGTCTCAGATTTTCTTTGAATAATCAAATCAATGGATTGCATATTGCTGCCATACAATAATCAATTCTTAGCAATCCAAAGTCTGCACCTCAATGAACCATGCCTGCGAGAGCTGTTCAGTGCGAGCCTTGTTTGCACAGAATCTGGGATTCGAAGACCTTGCTAAGTCGAAAATCGTCCATGATTTTCAAGTATTATGCCACATTTCAGTATATCCTGCTGAATTCCTTGGCAGAATGATCACCCCAAATTAAAATGATAACAGGCTAGGCCGTTCCTTTTGATGCTAGGCTAGGGTTTAATTCGTCCACTCTGCTAGTTAGTGAGAACTAGAAGATTATACTTTACAATGATACCAGATACACTACATTGCCTGCCATTATAATCAAGCAAGATCAAAGCTAATCATGCAATGCCCTTCTCGTGGTAAGAGAATTGCATCCTAGAAGGCGGAAGAAACATTTTGGTAAAATGCAAATGCATGGTCAATAGAGTCGAGGCATCTTACCTAATTTTCCTTCTCATCTATGGCTTTCTCAGTTGCATCAATACAGAAGCCAGCTGATTACAAGTCTTGATCTAGCTTCAAGATGACGATGCAAGAAAAGAGATAAAGTGCTTAGTGTAGCCCATCCCTCCTCAAAGTTTGCTTCACAGCCCAGCCATTTCTGTAATACGCAGATATTCACTTTACCTGTCGAGCCTACGCTTTTGCTCATTGAACAGCTGGATTTGTTGTTCAAGGGGTTAGGCTTCACTCAAAAAAGCAGATTCTCAAATCGGATGGTCTGTACTGAACACCATCATAGTTCTGCGTCGCCATGAAGGAGCCAGAGCAAGACTCGCAGAGGCCATGACAATGGGAGCTTCTGTAGGATCTTGCATCGGCATGATAGACGATAGTATAAATGTTGCGGCTGGGATACAGCCATTGTTGGTTCCTGGAAATTCAATCGCTTCAACAATTCTTTACACAAACTTTGTCATCTCCTGGAACTTGCATAGTGCTGGATTTCATAGATAAGACTTTGACTCCATGTTGTGGTTTATATTCATCGGGTATGGATGAAATTATTATACTAAAAAAATAGTTGAATTTTATTAATTATATAACTTTTATTTTTCTAATGAGTACTTATTAAAATATGATCAAACTTAGCGGATTAACTCATTAATCTATATATTCAAAGCCTAACTTAAACTATGTTTTATTTCAAATTAAATTTTATTTCAAGTTAGTTTGAAGATTGACCTGATTAAATCCATTCTATCCCACGAAATCTAATTTATTCAACTAAATTTAATTGTCACTCAATTATTTTAATTTAATTTTTAATCAAAACAAATCTTTTTATTTATAAAAGGTAATTAACCCAACAAATCTTTGATGCAAGCTTTGGATCAAATCAAACCCTGAACTAATAATTCTATATTTTATAATCATGTGATATTACGGGATCCCAATAAATTTAAGCCAGTTAAAAACTGCCACATCTGCAACTTAAAGATTTCAGTGTAATCCTATCATTGATTACTTCTTTAACTATTCAGGGTTAGCTTTTTCCTTTTCTTTTGCTCAAAACTCTGCGTTTTCACCATCTGCTCTGCTCTCTGAAATTTAGAAGAAGTCAACGTTCAAGAAACTTGAAAAATCCCCCAAGAAAATCTCTCCTCTCTCTCAACAATGGCGGTGAATTGGCTGCTAATATGTCACGGATTAGTCACTTTAACAGTCGTAATCTCCTTCCTCTGTGGTCAATGGCCAATCTTCCAAGGCACCCCAATTGAACGCCTTCATCACTTCATCACTTTCGGCGCTTACGATTACTTCCTGTACACCCCACCGCTCGCAAGCACTCTCTCTCTGTTTGATCTTGATTCGTTGTGTTGTTGATTTTTGGGTTTCGATTTTGCTGCAGGAGGTTTGTTGGGTTTGTGTTTGGTGATAAAGCGAGGAGTTTGGTGCTCTCTATTGAACGCTGTTGCTGTGATCGGCCTAATCCTGTTTTGCAGGCAATTCTGTCAAAACCCACATTTTTTTTCGTATTTCTTCTCTATATTGTGTTTTTTTGGTCGAGGAGTTTGGTGCTCTCTATTGAACGCTGTTGCTGTGATCGGCCTAATCCTGTTTTGCAGGCAATTCTGTCAAAACCCACATTTTTTTTCGTATTTCTTCTCTATATTGTTTTTTTTTTTGTAATTTAGTGGTTTTTTTTTTTTTTTTTTGTGTCTTGAATAAATTTCTTCATCAAAGTTTTCCATGCTTTGAAGTGAATAAATTCCTTGTTTTAGCACAGTAGTTTAATAGGTGTTTTGAGTGTGTTGAATTAATAACAAAAACGGCAATTAAGCATTAAAGAACGATCAGGTTGTGTGTGGATTCAAGAGTGCTAGATATGAATGATAAATGTTTGTGGATGAGAATTGAGATGAAACAAAAGCAGGTGAAAAACTGGGGAATATGGAAATGAGAGAAGACAAAACAATGCCAAATTTGACGTTTCTATTAGAAAAACTAGGAAGATTTTTATTCACGCAATAGTTTTTAAGTGTCTTAAACTAATGGTTTGGAGAAAGAGAAGTAATGCGGAACGATATAAAATGAATCTTTTCATGAATGGTTTACAGTTTATACATTGTTAATGTTTTTGAAAGATTAGTATTTTCTGTTTATTTTTCGTTTTTTATGCTATTGAAGAAAAATGTACCTTATCGTGCTAATTGATGTATATTAAGATTAATTGTTCTGAAAGAGTTTAGATTACACTTAGATTTTTATGTTTTTTATTTTTCTTTTTTTCTTTTTTTATTTCAGGTTATATACTTGGCAATAATTGGAGCAACTTATTATTATATTGTTAAGTCATCCTTTCGCTATATTCCTGGATATTACTTAGGTGAAGTTCACAAGTATGTGCCGAGTCATGGTTGTTACTCTTATGCTGCAGAACAATCCCTTTAGCATGATTGCATTCTAAACTTGATTAAATATTCTATGCTCTTGCAGATACACAAGCTTGCTGGCAGTTGGTATTGGAATTGTACTCTTTTTATTGACTAGCTTTTCTGATCCTGGAACTGTCAAGGCTGGGAATGTTTCAGAATATCTCTTGGCATATCCCTATGACAATATCATATATACAGAGAAAGAATGTTCTACTTGTAAAATCCCAAAGTGAGTTCTTTGATTTTTTTTTGGAATTCCTGTAAGTTTTTTCTTTTTATTTATTAAGAATCATAAGAACAGCAATTATGCTCTTGATGCAGACCAGCTAGGTCCAAGCACTGCAGCATATGTAATCGGTGTGTTGCCCGGTTTGACCATCATTGTGGTTGGATGGTTTGTACTTTATGAGTTTATTATTTGCCTCTGTTGTTGTTTTTTGACTCTTTATAACTGCTCATTCTCTGTATAGACCATATGACTAAAGTTGTTCGTTATTGCAGAATAATTGTATAGGGGAGAGAAATACCCGATACTTCTTGGCTTTTCTTTTATGGTGAGTTCCATAGGATTACTGGCATGCAATATTCATAATCCAACTGTAGGTGGTGATGCTTTCTTGGAAGATAAAGACCACAAACTGATTTTTACAGCTGTTATCTAATAGATGTCCATAAGAAAAAAGTTTTGATCTTTGAATTTGGCTTAGACTTTCACCTTGCAGTCTCCATCAGTGAAAAGAAGGGGGATACTCTGCAAGGTCTATTATTTGGAAAATACAAATATTCTATGCATCACTGAATTTTATGAAACTGAAATTTAGGGGTTGTTTGGTAACACCACCAAAAGTTTGTAATACAGTAACAGAAATGAGAAACTATCAATATACCATCTTTAGTTGTGTTCCTGAAACTGAAAAAAATTAAGAAAAATAAAACCTTTTGTTGGTGACCTGAAGCTTTAGCTGATAGGTGGAGAATCTATAATATCTGTTTGTTAACTTGTGGTATCTGTTTGCGAGGATTGAACTTGTTCTTAATTTTTTTTGACAACTCAAATCATCAAACTTAATTTTAGAGGTTTCCTGCAACTGGTTAGTGGTCACTGGTTTCCTTGTTTCTTTGCTAGAATCTGTAACAGACAAAGGTGCACTTCCAGGTTCTTTTGCCAGCACACCTGTAGAAATGTATGTTGCTTTAATTTTTGTGATTTTTAATTAATGAATTTCATGAAATGATGTTGAAACTTCAAACTCTTGCTTAGATTTTTTGTGGTGAAAACCTAATTTGATTACTGCTTGAGCACTGTTCTCTCTTATAATTTAGTTGCCTTGTTATCTGGCATTCATTACATGGGGCTATCTGATCTGCTTCTTGGTTTTATATTTATTCGTTGTTATTATTGTTCTTGCTTCTGTTGAATACTTTGCTGTGGTTTTGCAGGCATTGCCTTCTATGTATATATGGAGCAATTGCACTTGCATTGATTATTGCTGGACGATTGAAAGAATTAAGAGTTGTATATATTCTAACAGGTACAGTCACTTGCAGTTACTGACAATCAGAAAAAAAATATCAAGATGCAGTTAGGTCTAATTTATGGTTCATTTCTTACGTGTGTAATTGTGGCATTTCTTTTTGTTTTTAACAGTTTATTATGGCGTTGGAAATTCATTCCGTAGTTTAGCTCCACATGTTGCACAGGTTGTGTCATGAATTCCTTATTTCAATTGCTGCTATACTCTTGTTGCTTTCATTGATGGTTTTCTGGTGTTCACAGTGGCTGTTGAGCTCATACAACACTCAATTACTTCTGATGGTGTTTCTTGTCATAGTTTCTCTATTGTTGGCTGGATTTTTTGGGTACCATGCCAACCTATGTCTCACAAACACTACAACAAATGAGGTCTATTTCATTTACATGTACTCTTTGATATAGTTTTGTTGTTTTCATTTCATATATGATTAGGCTGGATGTCGATGCTCTTTTAAATGTGGTTTTTTCCATTTCTCTTGGATATAGGATGAGGCAGAATTTGGCCAGTAATTAACATCATAGGAGAAGCCTTTTTTGTAACTTTTTGACTCCATTGCAGCTGCTTTACCTGATGGGCAAAATACGGAAAAGTTCACCTTGTCAAGCCATGAAAACGAATACAGATATAAATTTCTCGGCTTGGTACATGGAATACCACATAATTCAGAAAATTTCTATGGAAGTTGCACTTTCTCCTCTTCAAGCTTCCTAATGTTTTGTCCAACCATGAGTTTTCCATAAGGGTAGCAATTAACATAGAAACTTCTGAAATCAGAAGATTTATTGATTTTTTTGCCGGGTGTTATGGTTTGTTATTGTGCTTCCATATTTAAAAGAGGGATAGGGAGCATTGGGAGAAAGGGCTGGGGGGTTTAGAAGTGCTAGAATTAAGTAAGGATTTTGAAAATTGCAAGAACCTTGGATATTACTTTAATAGATTTTGGGGGGAGTTTTTTAAACTAATTTTCCAAGTAATTTCCCCTATAATCTCTAGATTTTAATATGCTTCTGTTCAACTCTAAATATGATGACTCCAACCAGTTGATTATGTTGTTTAAATTCCCTTGTGGTATTTATAGACAACCATAGCCACCTTCTATCTCTCCATGCGCGCACAATTTTTTTGGATTAACTGGTGGTCTCAGTATTGGAATCTCATCTACTAGGTTAATACTGTAATCCTGAAACTTGTGGTCATTGCTTTTTGCTGTAATTACAGACCTTCAAGTGGGAAGACTACATAAGCTGGCAAAGGAAGCTAAATGAAGCAAGGGTTAGCGCTGCAGCACTTAAAGCAAGCATCAGTGGGATGAGCAGTGAAGCAAAGCGTCCAGAGAGCAAATGTAAATCCTTTTTCCGGAGATCGCCCCTCGAAGATTCTCAGGTGGTAGCCAAGGAAAACAAGTATGACAAGGGGTTCTTTCACAACATGTTTGAGGTCCTTTTCCCGCTATCAACGAGACCATCATTTTCACAAACGAAATCAAAGCCTTCCTGAGACATCTCCAATCAGGCGTTAACTCAGCTGTATTGTTTCTGCCACTCGCACATGGTTGGCCATGGCCTCAAAGGGG
Organism: Populus euphratica; assembly: GCF_000495115.2. Classification (NCBI taxonomy): domain Eukaryota; kingdom Viridiplantae; phylum Streptophyta; class Magnoliopsida; order Malpighiales; family Salicaceae; genus Populus; species Populus euphratica. The sequence continues at coordinate 182,117 of NW_011500037.1, read as the reverse complement.
ATCAAGCGCTGTGGGAATGTCTGGATCACTGCATCACACTGTTCATTGCTATTGACCAAAGGATTTGTAGGAGTGCCCCTTTGCGCAGTTGCATCTGGTGACTTGTAATGGACAGATTGGTGTAACTATTGATCTACATCTCATTTAGTAAGAACAGCATTAGAAAATTTTACTTGAAAATGAAGAGGGCATAGTTTCTTGCATCCAGCATGCCAAGTCGTGAAAAACATGCAACACGTATATAACACTAGAGAGCCTAGAGCATGCAACACATACACTCAATGCCTGTGAGAAAACTCACTTGATTTGTTCCTTGCCTTTTGCATTACTGTAGCAGTGATCATATAAATCTTTTCAAAATCTCCGTGCATTGCATTTATAACTGAACGAAAATAGATATGGAGGGATCGTTGCTTTTATGAAGATAAATGTGGAAATGAGTAAAAAATAATGGACTTATTCGAGCACGAAGGTGAAGGCCATACCATAACTTATAAAGGGTTAATTATATTTTAGTCAATCCAGTTTAGTAAAACTAACTAATCAGTACTCATCTTAGTTTCAAAAACTATATATTTAATCCCTATGCTCTTAAATAAATTTATAACTTGATTCTTCTCGTCCATCTCACTTTCTTTTCCAATTTATTTTGACCTTTTGTTTTTAATTTTAAGAATAAAAAATAAAGCAGATAGAATAAAAAAATACGATGAGCATGGAAAACCATTTTTTGAATAAAATACTAGTAAATTAGGTGTTGATGAAGAGCTATTTAATAATTTCTCATGCTATACTATAAGGTCTAATTAATTTATTGTGATAAACTACAAAGACTAAGTTGTAATTAACTCGATTTATATTTATATATAATAAATCTACATATTTATAACTTTTTCTAACACAAATCAAAAATAATTTGTGGAGTTTTTTTTTTTTTTTTTTTTAAGATTACCTTGATTAAACTAAACTTGTCCGATAAATGTAAAATATTTTGTTTTTTTTTTCCTACCTGTATAATTTACTTAATGTAAATTGATCATGAAAAATATCACCTGAAGCTTTAATAAAAATAGATACAAAGGATTGAAAATTATAAATGCAAATTGGTATAAAAATCAGGAAGGTTCCGTTTAAGCTGGGGTGGATGGACCCTGGAGTGATCCAGGAACGCATGGAAACCAATATGTAATATTAACTGTTCAATCGAAATACCTAGGGGATGTAGCTCAAATGGTAGAGCGCTCGCTTTGCATGCGAGAGGTACAGGGTTCGATCCCCTGCATCTCCATTTCTGTATTTTTTTGGCTTAAATTGAGTATTCAGCTAAAATAATAGTGTTGTGGAAGACACTGCTATAATTGGAGAGTTGGAGAAATTCCAACTGCCAAGTGAATTGGGGAAGCTGAGGACTTCAGTTTGTTTCCCTGTGAGAACATGAACTCTGTACAGAGAAGTGAGGACATCCATGAAGGGATTTAGAGTTTAGATAAGTCAGAGCTCAAGAAATTCTATTCAGGAAGACACCGACACATTTGAAAGAAATTATGTGTGTGTATTCACTGTGAAAAATTGGAGGTATTTGATTCAGAACATACATAGGAACACACCCTTTCCTCTTTTTTGTTTTCTCTGCTATAATCCATTTCCATCACGTGATCTCATTCGACGAAATTTTAGACAACAATTACATATGATTCAAAAAGAGACCCACCTGTCTATGCGGCAATTATTTTGGTCTTCCAAATACCATTTGAAGTGAGACACTTTCTACAATTATTTTTATTTAGATTTTCTAAATCTTGAAAAATTCCACATTCAGTATAATAAAAAAGATATAATTTTTTTCATCTGGATTGAAAGAGCTTTGTTATTCAAAAATAATTAGCTTGCTAGCTGTTTTCATTTTTAGATTTAAATTAAGTACTATTTCAGATTTTTTTCCCACTCGTTTTATGAAGGAAAGATGCACTCTTTCAACTATACAGAGAATAATCATTAAGCCATCCACTGTTGCTCTGATCCATTCCCTTGCTTTCTCACTGCTGATAAACCTCAGTTGTTTATAATCTGCAGTAATATTTGCACCTCTGCTCACTGGTCTGAAGTCACTGCTCTGTTGATTAGCTGAAACCAAGAGATAAGCTTGCTTAAAGACTTTTCCTTTATTCTTCTTTTATCACTTGATTCCAGAGACCCCTTTATGTTAATTTGCTGTTTATCTTGATTGCTTTCTATCTTTCTTTCTTTGTTACTTTATGCTTTTCATGCTTTTGAAAAGCCTCTGCTTTGCTGCTTGTTTATTATTTGTGTTGTTTTTGCTTTATTAACTTTAGCTAATCAACCTATGAAGTTCTACAGCAGTATTATTTAGATCTCTGTCTGCTAATCAATCCATGCCTCTCCCTACTTAATATAATCCGCCAATGCTACTTTTTCCCAGTTCTGATCAGTTAACAAAAATTTCGCATTCAGTATAATAGAAAAGATATAATTTTTTTTTTATCTGATTACGAGATTGAAAGAGCTTTATTATTAAAAACTAATTAGCTTGCTAGCTTTTTTCATTTTTAGATTTAAATTAAGTACTATTTCAGTTTTTTTTATTCAATTTTTCTTGTTGCTTTCTTATTTTTTTAGATTAATATTTTCAATTTAATTAGTTGGGATATTTTTTTATTTAATTAAAAATATTTTTTTTATATTTAATTAATAATCTTTAAAAAATTATCAAAGATTTCATTTTTCTCCATAATCAAGGACTTGGCAGAGTTCAATTGGTTAGTTCTCCAAAGTGTGCCCCTAGTTTCTGTAGCAACGCAGCAAGCCAAGTTATTCCTCACTGTTTATGGATGTTGTGCACTTGCTGATTCGGCAGAGTTCAATCGGTTAGCTCTCCAAAGTGGGCCCCTAGATTCTGTAGTAAGTCAAGCTGTTCCGTTTCTTTATCACTTGATTCCAGAGACCCCTTGATGTTAATTTGCTTTTCATCTTGATTGCTTTCTTTCTTTCTTTGTTACTTTATGCTTTTGAAAAGCCTCTCCTTGTTGCTTGTTTATTATTTGTGTTGTTTTTGCTTTATTAA